>NC_051184.2:79106250-79246749 GCF_013339695.2 Rhipicephalus sanguineus | reverse complement strand
CAGGGGGGACATGCTGGGCGGTAAATAGAAACATCCAATCAACACTTTTCACTGCGCTCAAGGTTGGTTCTAGCCAAATGGATTCTTCGATAGTTTCTAGGTCTTTCCGTCTACGGATTTCAGTGAATTGTCAATGGCAATCAGCACGCCACCGCCTTTCTGTTTGGTTTCACTGAAATCTCGGCACGGCGGAAGGTGGTGTAGGTCGGGGGAAAAAGTCCGATGAGGGAATTTCAGTGCCGAGCCAGGTTTCAGAAATAGCGATAATAGGAAAAGAAGACGAAAGAACATTAGAGAAAAACTCGAGTGTCTTGGTACGCAGACCCGAGCCTTTTGGTAGCATATAATAATAAAAATAATAATAATAAATAATAATAATAATAATATATAATAATAATAATAATAATATAATAATAATATCCGGAGGTTTACTAGCCAAAAGCACGATATCATTATGAGGCACGCCGCAGTGCAGGGTTCCAAAAATTTTGACAACCTAGTTTTCTTCAACATGCACTGTGACGTACACAGGCCACTAGCATATCGCCTCCATCAAAATGCGACGGCCGCGGCCGGGATGGAACCCGTGACTTTCGTGTCAGCAGCTCAGCATCGTGACCACTGTACCACCGAAGCGCTCAGAGCGTGACATGTTTGTTCGCACAGAATCATGAAAGACAACGCGGGCGCATCACACAGAGGCGGCCTCCAACGGGCCAGAAGGCATTACTTCGCGCCAGGTCAAGAAAGCGTTTTGGTTTTGGTGTGATAATGTCCGTTGACCTGATGCCGGAGGGGTTCTTTTTTTCGTTAACATTGTCGTAATAATTTTGAAGAGCGATGCATTTAATCGAGTCGTATGGAGAAAACACGGCATGAGTGCCCGCTGGCTCCTTTGATGTGGCAGTTGTAACGAGCCACGATACGAATTCCCATATCTTTGCATGAGATGGCAACCTTCGGTAATGACACGTCGAGCGCGGCATGCTATTTGGCTGCGTTCTTAAGACAGAGAGCCCGCAGAAAATCAAAAAAATTTCACAGCACGTTTTTCAGATACTATACCTCTCCAGCGCTCCATTAATTGAATAGACTCAATGCAATTTTTTTTGTAGTTTGTATTCTGATCTGAGCCACAAATACTTAGATAAGCACAGAAGAATGGAAGTAGCTGTGAGAGAACTGTGAGGACGTAGGTTTTCAGACTTCACACAGCGCCAGACTGCTTATGACACATCATCATCACACACCGTGACAAACGGCTACAACTAAGGAAGAAGCGAAATACTATTATAAAGCTCATACTTGGATTTCAAGGCAGGAACCTTAAGTAAAATGACTTTCGTCACGCAGTCTCTGTTTCAAAGCTGCCAACGGGATTACCTCCTTGGAACAATATCAAGAAATTGCTTGCTTCGCCAGTGAGACACCTAAGTAAGTAAGATACGCCAGGTGAGCAAATGCTACAAGTGTTTTGCACATTTCAGATGAGGTACAACATTTGCATATAACTTTACACACGTGGATCGAAGACCACGTTTATGTCGGAAGCAGTTTGGTTTAAAATGCATGTCAATATACAATAAGACTACCACATGTTGTGCAAGTTTTCAAAGGTATGTGTTATGCTTCGCGGGAGGCAGTAGAAAGCATTTTGAGCATGCAACATGAATAAACGTTTATACAGAGTGTTTAGGTGCTCTTAGGACCCCTATTATAAGATCACGCTATTAATACAGTGTAGGCGACATTGTAAACGTACTTTTGCACATGTCAGGTCTAGACCGTTCGTTGTTTCTGGGTGCCTAGAAATTTTGGTATCCCCGGAAATAAAAAGCCGGACCAACATGCAGAAACGGCAAAACGTTCGCATACTTTAAAAGTAAATATGCCTCTTAGGTATGGGATGCGAGCCTGTCGCAGAGCGTTAACCTGCAACTGGTAACGTGCATGTAAAATTGAATGAAAACAATAATCTTCGACATACTAAACATGCACTTGGTGAATGGAAGACATTTCGTCTCCAACAACGTTTCATCGAAGCAGTTCTATGTAGACTTCGATTCCCGCACGCATCCATCGCACATAATGACTTTCTGACGGAGGACGAGCCGTCAACGTGCGATAAATGCCGGAAATTATTAGCAGTAATGACCATTACCATTACATGCCGAAGAGCAAAGAGGAAACACTTGGGCATATTTCATAAGTTACACATCCTTGTTACATAAGCTTTAGTACTGCAGTGTATACTGCATTTAACAGAGAAATTTTATCACACTGTAGCTGGTTGGGCGTGGCCATAGGCGCTTTTGCGCCACTAAGTCCAATTTAGCGTGATAGATAAAATTTCTCCGCCGAGAAAAAAAACTCTCGGCGTCTACCTCGACAGACAACTAAAGTGGCATAAACACATTCATGAAACAACGCTATCCATATATAAGAAATTCCCAATATTATATAAACTGCGTTACATTTTTCCTTTGCACACCCTTCGCACTTCTTATATCTGCTTTATATATTCACATATTACATATGCTGTTACCATATACGGTCTCACATACCCCTCCACATTACTGCCAATTATTTCTGCACAAACCACAGCACTTCGAGCGATTCTCTTTGTAAAAAGAACGGATTCAATGCCATTCGCATGCTCATTACTTAACATTCTTCCTGTGAAACACGGCATTGACTACCACGTTCTGATTTTACTATATAAAATCATGCACAAAATCATACAGCCTCCCTCATCAAAATTTGCTTACCAAAATACCCCATACCCGATACGATCACTGACCTTCAATAGTTTAACCATTCGAAAAGCTCGCACTAATTATTGATCATTTACATTCGCGCATACCACATCACATCTTTGAAACAAACTACCCACTGACATAACAGAACCACAGTCATTTACTTGTTACAAAAGTAACCTTCGTTATTTTATACTCTCGTGCCTCCTTTGATGAAAATGTCCCATATTCATAGCGTCATACGCCTTTCTCACGGGCCCTGTGTTTGTATAACAGAATATGACATAAGGGCCCTCTTCACAACTCCTACGCGAGTTACGGGGCTCTGCCTTTATAACATAACTGATGTGTCATCTTCGTGTTAATAACAACGTTTTTTGATAGATAGATAGATAGATAGATAGATAGATAGATAGATAGATAGATAGGTAGATAGATAGATAGATAGATAGATAGATAGATAGATAGATAGATAGATAGATAGATAGATAGATAGATAGATAGATAGATAGATAGATAGATAGATAGATAGATAGATAGATAGATAGATAGATAGATAGATAGATAGATAGATAGATAGATATAGATAGATAGATAGATAGATAGATAGATAGATAGATAGATAGATAGATAGATAGATAGATAGATAGATAGATAGATAGATAGATAGATAGATAGATAGATAGATAGATAGATAGATAGATAGATAGATAGATAGATACTCGTAAATCATTTGGGTGCTCAAATAGAAAGCATATCTTAGTTAACAGGCTCAAATCATGTCCTGTTTAATTATTTTGCGTCAAAAGGCCACCACAGATGGTTGGCATCTGTAGCTGGACCGGCAAAGACCTGAAGGAACACTCTGCTTCTTATGTATGACTCACGCTCAGCAGAACAGGAATTCGCCTTCCTTGTGTAATATATGGCCAGTAACTCCCAAACGAAGCTCAAAGCTCAACCTCAGCTCTCAGACTCCAACAGCTTTGGAACATCTGACCATGGCCGCGGTGGGATTAGTAAAGCAGCAGAGGGTACCGGTAACTTGTGGACCAGAACTGGGCACCAGTAGAAACTAAACCAGGGAAAGTTTAATAAAACGACCCTGTCGAGTGAAGGCAGATTAGCATAGTAACTCGAGGCGTGAGAAGGCGTAAACTGGGATTCCATTGGCTTTAGTCAGGTTAGAAGAACGTGAGAATACTACATGAATGCTGAACAGCGGACACGCCCTCTGCTACAGAGGGCTCGCCGAAAAGAAAGAATATGGCGTGGAATTTCTTGTTCGCAAAGATATTGCACGTAACATATAGAATTCTTTAGCACCCGTGAAAAGTGAACAAGTCTTGTGATAAAACTAAACGAGATACTTAAACTCGAAGTACTACATGCTTACGCCCCTACCTCCAACTATAATGATGTGGAACAACTATACGAGGATATTGAATTAGCACTGAAAAAATGATCATAGTCAGTACACCATTGTCATGGCAGCTTTAAGCGCCAAAGTAAGAAGAAAAGAGAATGGAGAGAAAGCGATTGTTAACAATGGTACTGACTCTAGAAATAATAAAGGGGAGACGTTAGTGGCATACACAGAACGAAATATAATCCGCATAACGAACGCTTTCTTCCGAAAGCATCGGTATAGGAAGTGCACATGGCAAAGGCCGAACAGACAAAATGAACGAAATAAATTTTATTCTGAGCTGCAAACCAAGCACCATGGAGGACGTAGATGGGATGAGCAAGGTAAAGTACAGTGATAATAGGTTAGTAAGAGCACAGATAGTCCTTTATCTGAGAAGAGCTAGATCAAAACTGACCACTAAAAGACAAGCCAACCGCAAAAAAAGAGCCAGAAGAACTTAGTATGGCGCTCCTCAACAAACATGACGCTTTAGAACAAGAAGAAATTACTGATATGAACGGAGTCGACAAAACAGTAACTAGGGTATCTCTGAAGCTGCAATCGAAGTTGGAGGTAACGCGCCAAGGCGAGGATTAACCACACTCTCCCAAAACACGGAAGGCTAAAAAGTAAACGGCAACACATGAAAATGGCTAACTCTAGATCAGAAATAGAATTAGCTGAGTAACAAAGCTGATAAACAAGAATAAATTCATTGACGTAAGGAACTACAGCGTAAAAGAGTTAGAGAGAGAGAGAGATAAAGGTTGAGTGAAAGGCAGGGAGGTTAACCAGAAGTTTTTCGGTTTGCTACCCTGCACTGGGGAAGGGGTAAGGGGGGATAGAAAGGTAAGGAAGGAAAAAAGAGTAAGAGGCAGCTGCAAAGAAAGGGGGGGAGGGATCAGCATCAAAACAGCTAAAATGAAACTCGGTTTAGGAAGGACCAAAGTAAGCGTTCTAAAATATAAACAGGGTCACATTATCAACGATTTTATCATATTATCAACGATCAACAAAGAGTGGAGGAGAAATTATACTCTAAACTTTATAATTAATTTATCCATTATTGAGTGAAAGCAAAATCGAGCAAAGCACAAAAATCCATACTTATCTACTGACGAGCTGGGAAAGCCATACGCGATATACCACACAGAAAAGCAGCCGATGGTGACGGATTAACAGGTCATTTCATGAAAGGTGGAGGGGATTTTGTAAGGACTAAACTTGCGACTCTTTATACTCATTGCCTCAAGACATCAAAAGTGCCAGTGAGCTGGAAAAATACCAAAAATTATAATAATACATAATAAGGGAGACGCAAGAGAGTTCGAAGAATTATAGGCCCATCAGCTTACTTTCAGTGATATAAAAAATGTATACGCAGGTAATTTAAAACAGGATAAAAGAAACACTAGACTTGAACCAACCTCGAGAGCAAGCAATATTGAGGATTGGATACTCTACAAGGAATCAGTGTTATGGGATCAATCGGATAACGGAAACATCTGCCGAATACAACAAGCCTCTTTATTTAACTTTGGTAAACTAGGAAAAGGCATTCGATTCAGTAGAGACACCAGCCGCCCTGAAAGCACTAAGTCAGCAAGGAGTACCTGCAACTTAAATACCCTGATAGACATTTACAAGCAATCTACAGCTACTTTACTCCTTCATAAAAAAGAGCAATAAAGTTGTAATTAAAAGGTGGTCAGACAAGGAGGTACGTTTTTCCAGATGTTGTTTAGTGCAGGTTTAGATAAATTCTTTAAGGAATTGGACTCGGATGAAACAGGAAAAAATAAAAGCGGAGAATATCTGATCATTCTACGATTTGCAGATGACAGTGCTTTCAGCAAAGATGGTGACGAATTCCAAATTATGATTGAGGACTTAAACCGAGAAAGTATAAAAGTAGGATAAATATGAATATGCTGAAGACAAATTTAATGCACGATAACCTTGCAATAGAGAAAAAAATGCATGACTGCAAACCAACACTTAGACTTTGTTCAAGAACATGTATACGTAGGCCAGTTACTGACAGGATAGCCTACTCTCTAAAACGAAATCCACCGAATATCTTGTTCGAATAATCTGGTTCGAATAGTGTTGGGCTGGGTTGCATACAGCAGGTACTCGCAAGTAAGAATCGGCAATCTACCGCTGTTCATAAAGCGAAAAGTATACAGTCGCTGCACACTGCGAGATTCAACATATATGGGGCTGAAGCAAGGAGGATAAAAGATAAAAAAAAAGAAAAAGCTTAGAACCACGTAGCGTGCCGTGCAACGGAAAGTGGTGGGCGTAACATTGGGAGATCGGAAGACGGCCGAATAGACCAGGGAACAGATCCGGGTAGCGGATATTCCAGCTAAAATCAAGAGAAACAATAGACCTGGGCCGGCCACGAAATGCGTAGGACCGACAACCGGTGGTCAATTAGAGCAACGGAATAGTTACCAACAGATGGGAAACGCAGCCGATGAAGGCAGCGATTTAGATGGAAGTACCGAACAAGGAGGCTCGCTGGAATAAAGTGGAATCAGCCTGCATAAGATAGAGAGAACCGGAGATATCTGGGAGCGGCCTTCGACAGCGGACCCGAATAGGCTGAAAATGATGATGATGATGATGATGATGATGATGATGATGATGATGATGATGATAAAATCATGATAAAAACCGACTGAGTTCACTTTGCTGCGCCTCTTCTCCGCACACATGTCGACACTGATGTATTAATTCACTTTTCTCTAAAACAATTCAACATTCTGTTGGTACTTTTGTGGTTCTGTATTTTGTCTGTTACATTCCTCACTCTGTGTAAGAATACTGAAAAAAGGCACATAATACTCGTTTCCACGAGTTTGTTAATGTACTGGCTTTCTCAAACCTGAAGTAAACTAGATAAACTGGTAAAGCACATATTTCAATCGCTCTTCAAGCTTCTCTGCAGAGTGCTATTTCTTTTGCGATCTGCGCAATTTCGTCTCTCTACTGCAGCGAAATACGAGACTACCCAGGAAAAGTTAAGATGGATCTGCGGTTAAGAAGTTTACGGTGCGTAAATCGGTTCATTCAGCCGTGAACTCAATACGAAAGCGAAAACGCAATTAATCCGTATTGATTTAGCAATGAAAAGCTAAGAAGTTTGATCGAGTTCGCTCAATCTCAAAAATGAAGTAACGCGAACCTAAATCGAATAATGGAGCCTACAGAAATGTTCGAGAAGGAAAAGGGGGGTGAGTGCCGTCGACTAAAAGGGCCGTGGTGGCTTCGCGAGAAACTGGGCTTCACCATTCAGACGGTGGCTGTAATCGCAGTCGTCAGCAGTCGGCGTGACTTGAAATAGCTTATGGAGAATTCTCGTTCTGTTGCGAAACTGGAATTTCCTAATGTGTTTCGTTTAGCGTGGTGAAATTTTGAATCTGACAGGCGCGCTCAGACTTTTCAGGGAGCCTAAAGAGAGCTTCACTCAAAGCCCATTTCAAGGTCGCTTAGAAGTTCACGTCGGCATTAAAACAGGGCCGTAGAAAAGAGGGCCTCCTTCTCTCTGCGGTCGGTTTCTCTCGCTCTTGTTTCTATGCGCTAACGTAGTGGTTCTTCCACTCGTTGGGGGAGGTGACAGTCCACAATACAGTAGGGATTTGCGGACATAGGCAATTAAAAAAAAGAACTAAAAAACCTTTAGTGTCGAATTCGTATATTCAAGATATATTGCCCGCGAGCGGTAAGGCAATGGGCTATGCTACCAGCCAACCTAGTGGAACGTTCGACTGCAGCACACTGCAGCTCATTTGTCGGCTGTATCAACGTGCCTCTAGCATTTCGATGGAGTCGAAATGCTAGAAGCACGTGTACATAGGTTTTGGCGCACGTTAGAGAATCGCAGGTGGTCGAAATTTCTGGAGCCCTGCACTACGGCGTGCCTCATAATCATATCGTGGTTTTGGCATGCAAAAACCCAGAAATGCTCCGCGTATCTAAACAAAAGCAAGCGTTCACTAGTTTACTGAAGTCATTGTTGCGCAAAGCAAAATAGTCATATGAGGGCACAGGATACCACGACTGCTTTCAACTGGTTTTAGTGACTCATCCAGACAAAAACGAAAAAACAAAGACAGCCGAGCGCGTGCGTACATGTTCATAGCAAAGGAAAATGAAATTTAAAAAGTTGTGTATCACTACGAGCTAAAAAGATTGTCATGTTGCTGACGCAACCCGTGCTTTCTTTTCAAATATAAAAATGCCTCCAAGGCTTCCCCCGCAGCAGCAACGTTAACTTCTACCCATAATCTTAAGCTCACAGAACCGTGGCACAGACCATACAGTGGCGTCGTTTATATTAATATTTAACAATGGCGAGATGACAGAACTGGGGTCGCAACTTAATGGCGTCGTAACTTATATTTATTCATGGCATCGCAACTGGCGTCGTTTATGTGATAACGCTGTGTTATGAGAAGGAGTGTGCACAAGTAGATATACTGCTGCTCATGAACTCCTGAAATCTTTTAATATTACAAATATGCCACGGGTCGGCTCACCGACGCGTAAATCTGCTTATTTAGTAGAGTCACGTCTTTTTTCTTGAAAATTTGTTTTTATTTTCGCATTTTTGTCCAGTTTGTCGGGGTAGACGCAGAAAATCCAGTTCTGAATTAGCACTCGGGGTGTCCTGCCCTCTCCTCTGCCTGTGTTCCTTTGCGCTACATTGATACATGCTTACTACTTTGCGTACGTTCGAACCAACTCGCCGAAGAAAATTCTTCTGCGCCATCTAATTACGTCTGATATTTGTAATCACGCTATAAACGATAAAGTTCTTGGCTCATTGTACTTAACATGGCATCTATTCCTGCAATGTATATCACTCTCGGTATCTGAAAACGGTGTCTGATGGAAGTTGTGATGCGTTCATATACAGACGAAAAACAATGCCTTTGCAAAGAATACTCATGATCAAAAGACGTTTACCCCCGCAGTCAGACTACGCGCCTACTACCAGTGCTGGGCGGTGTAGAAGATACAGGTATCTTAGATACTATCTTGGATATTCTTTTGGGTATCCTGTATCTGTATCGCGATACGTCTCTGAAGATGAGTATCTGTATCTGCATTTCCGATACATTCAATAAGGTATCGTGCATCTAAAGGAACCGCTTTAAATCAATGAAGGAAGAGAATTTTTGAGGTCTCGTTTCTTTGTTTGACACAACCTTAATGAAAACCAGCACATAATGAAGCCAAGGGAAGTACAGAGAACGTTAATTATACTGTTTTAAGTGTAGTGTAGTAATTGCGACATAAGTGTGAAGAAATTAAGTGGACGAAAAGACGACTTCCCGCCGGCAGGGACCGAACCTGCAACCTTCGCATTACACGCCCGATGCTGTACCAATTGAGCTACGGCGACGGTCATCCCCCCGTCCACTTTTATCGGGTATTTATGTGCATAAAAACCTGGGAGTGTTATTCAGCGCCGCTCGTGGCCATAACGGCAAGTGTGAAACACCCTTTCTTTCTGCCATCTGGTGTCACGTGGCACGTACGTGATCGTTTAACGAGCACACAGCTGACCAATAAGCCCTCGCATACTACCTGAAGTCATCAAGTCTGCCGGAGCCAGACCCTCGTTATGAGTGAATGAAGGAAGCGGATTTTGAGGGCTCGTTTTTTGTATGATATTAGCGAGTGTTAGTACTGCCTACGTAGCGTCCGCAATGGTGTTGCGTGCGTAAGAACGCTGCGGTTCGCATAGAGCGCGTGCGCAGAACTTCTGCTCATGCCCACTCATGTTGCTACCCATAATACTACCCATGTTCAGATATTGCTTTGGTACAATCGACGCTAGTTCATCTTTTTGGAAAAAAAATTCACCCTCAGCTGTCCGCAAGCCGGCTAGCCAATGCCCCAAGCTTTCCACCTCCATACGAATACGAATAAATATGTGGTTAATAAAAATACAGCTCCGCAAAAATATGTTGCTGTGACCCACCTCGCGAGATCCATGTAACGGCATTATTCTTTGGAGGGTCTTGTGTTCACGTTATTCTTTTCGTTTTCAGCGGAACGCTGCGCGCAACTTCGCCCGCGACTCCAACAAAGCGTTGGCAGCTGCCTCTTGCTGGGGTTGTGTCAGGTTGCAGAGGCGCTCGAAATCGGCAGCTTCCTTCTCTAAGGTCTTGATCAGCGATCGGGCCGACTTTTTCTAAGCTTGAAAGGAAACAAGAGTGCGAAAAGTTATTTCGAAAGTTCTAAGTCTCTTTTCATGGGACGCTCAGGCGTACTCTGTTCACAAAATAAGTTCATAATTATTCACTCTAACGTGAAAATATTTCATACTACATAATGTTTAACCGATCATAAAGCTCGCGCTAATTGCTGTTGCCAAACGCAATTTTTGCTACCAAAGCCGAGAATGCAACCTTCGCGTAAAGGTACATCTTACATACAAAATTTTCTGGCAAAAGCCTAAGTGGATCTTTCAAAACTGCAGCTGAAGTAGCTCATTCATATTTGCGCAGCAGTTATGACCAGCAAATATGAGACATATGGGACATGAGTCAGAGATATAATTGCTGCGGTTTTACGCGCCGTAACCGCTATACGATTACGGGGCACGCCGTAGTGGAGGGCTGCGGAAATTTCGACCACCTGGGGTTCATTAACGACCGCTTTATCTAAGTACACGGGCCTCTAGCATTTCCCCTCGCTCGAACTGCGGCCGCCAGTTTGCCAGAGATCTGAATCTTGCTGTTTAACTTGTATGTTTCCTTTTAATAGACGTGCAAAGACAACCGCTCTTAGCGTCGCTAGTTCGCATTAACCACAGCCCCATCGCCTTCAAGGAGTACTGACACGAAACTCAAATATTTTCGGCTTGTTGCTCTGAATAAAAACACGACTATCGAGAACCCTAAAATCAGTATCGTAGTGCTTCGGAGTGCGTTGAATATCGTTTTTATTACCGCCACCATAAAAAGCACTTTCGGTTTCGTTATCGAGAAAGTGGCTTCGCAATGACGTGTCAACAAAAGTCTGACGTCACGGGAAGACTGTAACTCGCGAAATACAAGAACCAGCTCTGTCATTTGCTGTCAGTCGCACGCGGTTCACGTAAACAACGACAAGTGCATTGCCGTCCAGCGACTCCGACAGCGATTTCTGCGATTTAGGCTGCATGCAGGACGCAGACTTCGCAAACCCAGTGATCTGTGTTGACTTGTCGTGATAATGTCCATTGCAGTGGGGCTGGCTCACAGATGCTGGGTTAAGAAAACATGAAAATTAATTTAAAATATTTTATACGTGTTGTCTGTCTGGTGTGTGGAGGGCGTTGATAGTGCACATCATGGAAACGAAAAATGTCCCTTTTTTTGGGTGCCTAAAAACCGCGTCAGTACCCCTTTAAGCAATTATTTCGCAATTACCTTCACAGAAACAATAGCTTACTAGGTCGATTCTTCAGGCCAGCAAATGATCAAACGCGGCCTTAACACTAACTGATATTGTGCCGCACGTGACGCTATTATTTTGACATGGTGTGGTCATCGTGACCGGGTATTTTTGAGTGTCTTATGCCGATTTCTTCTTTCTTAGTTCCTCTAATATTGCTCCAGTCTCTCCTTCGTCCACTTCATAGTGAAACCGCAGTTTTGCTTCCGGTCAGACTTCGAGTTTTTCCCTTATCATTCGATAATATTCCTTTGGTTGTCTCCTTTACTTTTTCTTTTCGACTTCACATCGTAAAACATCCACTTACCTCGCGACAGCCTGGACTGGAGTCTGAAGTTGTCCTTCCGTAAGGCCTACATTGCGTGCTCCGGCTCCTGCAGCTAAAAGCACTCGTAATAAACTACATATTATTTCTGAGAAGGAGAGGGCTGCTGTACAAGCACTGCGTTCTCTCCATGATAACTGCTTGACTATGCGCGCATCGCTCATGCGATTGGGCTACTATTTTTTTTTCAAGCATATTGCGTGTAAATCTCGAATGCGTAACAGATACGCTGTAACAAAAAGACGCAGTGCTGTGTCATCCTCTTCTTGGGCCTCCGTTATTATTTACCTTGTTACTCGCATTCTGCAACAAAAAGGTAACCCGAGCCAAAACAAATGGAATCGATGTAATGATTCACCGACATAAAAGCCGTTCTTTTTAGCTGCGTGCGTTTCTGCCTACGTTGTAAACGTATAGGACTCGCTCGTAAACGGCGGTTTATGTAAACACGTGTACGTCAGAAGCCCGCTCACGTTCACTGCAGTATGAAAACATGTTGCAGCAATCTTCATTTAACTGAACCCAATGTTCCAAGACGTTGACGCATGGTCATTGGTTTCATCATTCAGTTAGGCTGCCTAAGCTTTCACTGCGCCTTCAGCTGCACCCACGGCCTTTTCGGGCCCTTAAGCATTTGTATGCCACGGCCAATTCAGTTGTTCAAATAAAAAAAAATTGAATATGTGCAATGCAGATCTGCTTGCCTGCAGCTCTGCTTCAACGCGTGCATCATCATCGTTGTCTTCGTTGAACGTGGTCATCAACGCCTTCAACGTTATGTACAAACTGAATGCTTTCGTCAGCAGCATCGTTCATGGGGCCTTTGCTTGCCGATGGCTCAGGAGAGCATTCACTTCCGCTTGGCAACTCCAAACTCATGGCATATATGTCTTCACCACGTATCGGACAAAGAAAGTAAATTATAAGTACAACTCCTAAAATGCCTGTTTAGCCCTATTACAGATAACAATTTTGTGCAGAGCCGCACAGCAGTGAAGCGCGGGTCCTATTACCATGCGGCGTTATATCAACTTCTCAAAAGAACTCTCAACGCCCGGCGTCCACAAACGTGGATGCCGCAGCGGCAACTCAACTTACAAAACTTTGGTCGCTCAAAGTGCAACAGAAGTTAAATATAAACCAGATAAACCCTTAGGTTTCTCAGATAAAGCTAAATTATTAAAAAAAAAAACTCTTAGAAATTTCTGCTGAACTTATACAAAAAATATTGGCATACACCTCGACGACCGATTGAGGAGAATGCCATCGTCCTGCGTGCAATTATCGCTGATTGCTCACAGCGCTTGTGGCATGGAGGTGTTTTTATGAAATGCTAAAACAATACCAGGATTTCAAATCAATGCGGACGCTGAGATACAAAGGGTTAAGACCGCTTCCGATACCGCAACAAGCCACAGGCTGTAAGTTCTGCACATCGCATGGGCTGCACAACTGCGCGCTTTCCTCCTTATTGCAAATATAGGCGCGATCGGCTAAGCCATCATAATCTGCAGTCTTTCTGCAGCCTGTCTCCTCCCTTGGTTTTATCCCTCATCGTCTATCTCTCACGTCCACTTCAAGTTTTAAGAAGCCTAAAACTCCCACGAGTTTTCTAGAGAAAGAGTTTAATTTGACATCTAGCGAGAACCTTGCTTGTTGCTCTAGTATTCAGTGGGTAGTGATGACGCGTGACATTTCCGTTGAGCAAGCTGTGGTGGCAACTCTCAGAGCGCTATGTAAAGTAGGTTTATTACGGCAACAAAAAAAAATGTCAGTGATGCTGTTTGAAATACCAACCAAGGCGTGCAAACCTCGTGTCTCCGTCGCACAAGGCACGTCGCTCGACATTTGTACGACTCCACGCTCTTCTGTTTCTGCAATTAACAGAGACGGAAAGCCCTTGTTCTAATTACTCTATGGGAGGCAGTATCTGGCTCTTCTCGTCGTCATCAAGTCTCTGTAACCATCAAACATACACATACACGTCGGTTCGTACGTATGAAATAGATGGGCGGATGTCTGCTGTTTTTTCATAACAGTCTTTATGAGACAAAACTGAGTAATTGTGTAACAGCTATATGTAAAAGGGACAGTTGAAGCAATAGCTGCACCTCTAAACAGAAGATAAATATTTTTAGGAAAATATTTTACACCTTGCCTACCTACCGCAGGATAGCTGAAGAACGTGTGTCTCTTTTCTGATTTTTGAAGATAGAATCGTCAGAAGGTGTCCTAATTAATTACAGCATGGTTTATACATTTACTAGTGAATCTTTTAGCGCGTCTCACTTCCTTCGGGTTAAGCTTCGATAGCTTTTTGGGAGCAGCGATAGTACACAAGGACAAATGATAGCGGGTGTAACTAGCTTAGTGCGTGAAGAACAAGATGCAACTTTTCCATAGCAGAAAGGATATTGTACTTCGGCTATGCATGCAGGATTTAGCAGTTTACGGTACATTTATAGAATGGGCCAGTAGATCGCTACAGCTCTGTGAACTTATTCGCGTGCTGGAAAAACAGCAAAGCCGGTGCTTTATGTTATATTTAGAGTAGAATAATATACAGTTCTTATCACTGCAGTGATCCCACAGTGCAGTGATCACGTTAACGCAGAAAGGTGGCATCGAATAAATCTGTCACTTACAAACACCTCACAATGGAGAATACGGTCTAAGGCGCGTTCGCCTAGAACAGGGGTCACGCGGCCCGCACATGACGCTCTTCGTCCGGTATTATTTTTATTTTTAGATGAGAAGCATCTTATGGCGGAGTTCTAACCGGCGGTGTGCGGCGTGACCACCCTTACTGCGCATGAGCAAACCCTCTCCACACACCTCCACTCCCCCTTCCTCTCCCCTCTCCACTCCTCCTCTCCGCTTCCCCTCTCCACTCCCCCTCTGAAACGCGAGCTCGACATGCCGAAACGCTGCTTCACATCGCCTCATGGTCCCCTTTAGCGGGAGATGGTGTAATTTTTTAAATAAGTATGCTGATGAACTACACAGATATGACTGGCCTTAAACTTTTTTTTTTCATGAGGCGGCCCCTGCAGTCACGATGTGTTGAGAGAAAGAAAACTCAAAATTGACGTCCAGATTTTAGTCATTTTTGAGATCTAGATCGGTATTGATATGTTGTTGGAATCCTTGCGCAAAATCCGCTCGAGAAATGACCCATAATAACATTGAGAAGGGTCTTCCCGGCCCTTGCAGGACTAAATTTTCGTGACTACGGCCCGCTAGTGAGGTGAGTTTGAGACTCCTGGTTCTAATGACATGGGGTGAATCGCGTCCTACTCGGTAGCATTTATTAAACTTCTTGTAACGGGCTCAGAATCGTAGAGGCTAGGTCATATCAGTACTGCGGCATTCTTTTGTCTCGTGATGATTGCTGATCTGATTGATTGATTGATTGATTGACTTGATTGATTTGATTGATGATGTTGATTGATTGATTGATTGATGATGATTTGATGATGATTGATCGATCGATCGATCGACCGTGGGGACAGGTGTATCTCGTCGCAAAGCTTCTGTGTATCATACGATGATAGAGCAAAACAAAGATTACAAAAACGGAAATATAAGTGAATGGCGGGAAGGTTAACGAAAACTACGTAATCAAGAAGGGATGCCCTAAGAAGCGCATATTTGTTGCATTTAGGCTATGTAGACAGCACTTCATGTTTCGCTGCACATTTTCGCTGAGGAAAAGCGATATTCTTGAGCAAATTTCAAGGACAACTCTTCATATACGACGCTACTTGCTAGGCTCGGTATATTTCGCCCAGCTATCAAAACATAAAGCGTTAACAAATAGGGCTCTGTCCAAGAAGAGAACAAAAAATAGATTTGCGTTTGTAGGCTACATATTTCGATAATGCCTCATGACAAAATTTTATCCAAGCTCCAGTGGGGCTAGCATACTGAGCGCATGTTAAGAGGGTACTTTCCGTCAGTCGTAATGAAGGTAATAGACACATTTTCAAGGAAGGCAGACAAAGGCAAAAATAAATGGCGTAAAACAGAATAGTGGTTATAAGCTGACAAACTTAACAAGGAAATGCAACAGCACTTTACAGGGAAGAAACGTACTTGCATAAAGCAGCGCAGGCGCGTGAAACGAAATGCCACAATATCAGACTGCACTTCCAGCCATTCTTCTACCGTTATCTTACCAGCGTTCCACTTCCCCTTCCATCGCAGCTAAGGTTTCCGGTCGGTTCCACTCTGGGGTTCCGGGAAGGGACGGGTAGTGACCTGTGGACAGCGGCAAAGCAACATTACTATGAGCTTGAAATGAGAGTTAAGGGCATCATTAACTGATCAACCATGTCTGTCGCAAAGGGTCTGTTTGGGGAATCGTTGAGATCGACAGTAGTAGCCGTGCTTTTAACAGGAAGGTATCAATTAATAAACGCACTATGCAGGCAACAAAAGGACAGTGGAAACACCTGTGTTTTGTTCTGCATTTTGTATCTCCCACGTCCCTTTGTTTACCCCCGCACCTTTAAGTAAATAATGAACGTAACACAACTGACAGAAACGTATCGTACACCCAACCACTTAAAAGGGCCACAGAGTGCATTACTCTAAAAAAAAACGCAATCTACAACGCTTTGTTTATTATAGTGGCATTTCTAGATTATACAAGTTACCGTGGATATTTGCCTAACATTTCGTCAAAATGCGAAATAGAGAAATTTCAGAATGAGTCTACAGAAGAGATTATTCTCATCTGTGTATCGTTTGAAGAAGCAAAACAGGTTCATAGCGATTACATTATTAGCGAATACAAATTTTCGAAATAAACGATTCCGTAAATTCTTCCCTAATTCGCTGGCATCGCTCATTACTCAAAAGTAGCGCTCAACAGCTTAGGTGAGGCATTTTTGGTACAAGATATTCATTCTCTTTCCTTTTGTAATAATCTAACAAAGGTCTTCTCTCCATGGTTCGCCTCCACCACCACCGTCATAATTTTAGCCAATGTGCATACCTTACGAACATTTATAGCCATTGATTTTTCGACCCTTCTACAGCCGCTCCTCAATTATGCATCACTTAATAAGTCAGCAGCAACTCACTGATGCGATGACATGGGGCTCTTTGGCAACACTTGGTACTTGCGCCAAAAAGAACCATATCATCGTCATCATGATCGCTGCTAAAAAGTACTATATTAACAATTAATAACTGCGACAATCAATTAGAAATCACGTAAAAACCAATCAACGAAGGATTTGCTCCGTTCAACGCTGGTAATTACTGCAATCAAGTGCTGTTGGCCCCGCAAGCTTGCTACCTTCACCATACAAATTGACCCTCCATTAACACAAAAACAACTCACCATCGAAGGAGGGCAGGTAGCACAGGAGGCTGCCTTCGTATTCAGCTTCGTCCGCTTCCCTGCGCAGAAGCAGCGCAATGCAATCAATATTTACTTCGTTGCAAAGCGCCTCAAAGACGTGACATTGTTCATAACAGAATATGTGCGAAAAAAAGAAGAAAAGAAATGCTAGAGTTTCACTATCC
Organism: Rhipicephalus sanguineus; assembly: GCF_013339695.2. NCBI lineage: Eukaryota > Metazoa > Arthropoda > Arachnida > Ixodida > Ixodidae > Rhipicephalus > Rhipicephalus sanguineus. The sequence continues at coordinate 79,229,264 of NC_051184.2, read as the reverse complement.
GTAAATATGTTGTGATTATGTGAGCTTACCAGATTTCACGCATTTGTAATTTTATTTCAACTCCTCCTACGTGAGTAGAAAAGAACCTTGTTGTTCAAGTCACCCTACAGAAATAGGTGGGTGTGACACTACATTAAAAAAACAATGTCTTATTGTTCAAGTTCAGAATAGAGAAATATGGATGTTTCCAATTGCGTTTACAGTTACATTAGAGGAACAAGCTGCACGCGCACATTCTTATTTCATGTTTGTGAAAGTACAGAAATTTGTTGGGCTTCCTTATGGTTCATGCTCTTGGTCAAGAGCAGCACACTGATTTTAACGATATTTTCATTATTGGAGCCTACTGTTTACGCTCCAGAATTATTGCGACAGCCTTGATAACCAGAACCAAAGTGCAGGCCAGCGGCTATTTCCGATTCTTCTACCTTTCCTGCATCAACTCCCTTCACACTTGTCCGCTAGACCCAGGAAGCGTGGCTTTTCCACACAAAGGGTCTTACTGCAGCAGTGCACCCTTTACAGGGGCACCTCTGATCCAGCTAAGATATTGCAAATAGAGATGGCTACACTATGTCAATTTGTTTGTAGAGAGTTCAGTCATATTCATTGGCGCAGCCGAGGTGGGGCGGGGGATGGGGCGTTGGAGTGATTAAACCATCCCTCCCCCCTCCGAATTTTTTTAAAATTTTGCATGTGCATATATACACGAACACGCCCCGCCACGGTGGTCTAGCGGTTATGGCGCTCGACTGCTCACCCGAAGGTCGCGGGACCGAATCCCGGCCGCGGAGGCTGCATTTTCGATGCAGCCGAAAATCTTTGAGGCCCGTGTACTTAAATTTAGGTGCACGTTAAAGAACCCCAGTTGGTCAAAATTTCCGGGGCCCTCCACTACGGCGTCTCTCATATTGATATCGTGGTTTTGGGACGTTAAGCCCGAGTTATTATTATTATTATTATTATTATTATTATTATTATTATATTATTATTATTATTATTATTATTATTATTATTATTATTATATACACGAACACATACAAACACGCACACGAACATACGTGGTTTGTTAAAGGGGTGCTGACACTAAAATTTTGGCCTCGCGTTTTTTTGCTGCAATATGTTGCGGGGGCCTCTGAGTCATAACACGGCAGATCGTTTGCTGCGGCGCGCGACAGATAATTAATTACAGGCTCCTCATTACCAACCAGTGTCAGTTTCGGTTTTAAAAACGACAAGCCTCCGGGTGCAACTATCACCACCTAGCGGGTGTAGCGCTCGATCACGTCAGCACACGGAACTGTGACGCACTTCCGCGCGGTTCACGAGCAGCCGCCGAAAAGCAGGCTGCTAAAGCGAACGCGAAAAAAAATGGCGGCTATGACGTCATCATAACTTGTTGCAATGTGCTCACGTGAGGGAAGTAGGGGGGTCACCGAGGGTCACCTTTGAGCGTGTCAATAGTGTGAGGGTGTCGATCGTTCACGGAAACTTCAAAATTCATTTAAAATACCTTCCAAGCTATATTAGCTCTTGATATTTTGCAGATGACATGCGCATGTTCACGGGAATCCATCCCGCAGGCTCTCTCGGCCGCGCAATTTTATGTCAGTACCCCTTTAAAGCCCCTCTCCAACGAAAACCATTTATCGCTAGGCCTCTGGTAAGAGCTGCTGTTCGAAGCTTTGACAAATAATTTTTCTGCATTGTTCCGTACTACTACGGTCAGCCCATTTCTCTGTAATATATTTCTTTTTGTTTTGCTCGTTTTTTGTTTCTTTTAGTGAGAATAAACTCAGCATTCTTCAAACCGCGCATACAAGGATTTCGAAAATGGGGAAACACGATTACGACCACCACTCGCAGTAGCTGCAAGTTCATGAAAATGCCAGAGTTACAAGAACTTACAATGCAGCGAGACCAGAAGGGCACGGTGTATTCTCTGGCCACGTGCTTACGAAATGCAAACAATGCATGCAAAAAAAACCACAGTGGAGGAGGAATGCGTCGTCAAATCCCGACAAAAGTGCACGCGCGATTAAGGACGACGAGTTTAAAGCCGCTGAGAGTGAGGGTGGTGGAGGGCAGTGTGTTCAACAGAGCATCAGTACTAGGGCAAGTCCTGAAGCAGTCTGGCGATCTATTATGCATGCAGAACTTTTCAGCCAAAGAAACCAAAAGCGTTTCGACCACAGCATTTAGTGTTTCTTTTTGTTTCGACTACCCGTTGTGCTCTTCGCTTACATCGCTTTATCGTAGTCTAAGGCGATCAGAGCCGTGTCTCGTGGTGTTTTTCTCGAGACTTCGGGTGAACAGTTCTCTTGGGCGGACGTGTTCCCGACAAGGGTCGCTTCGGCTTTTGCTTATTTCGTCTATATTAAAGTACTTTCCAAGACACTTTTATAGGGTATAGTACAGGCGGAATGTGCTATATATGGGAGGCGATAAATGATATAATAACTTTAAGAACGGCCGCTTCGTACGCAAAATTAAAGTGAGCGAGTCCGCCTTTCAAATACCTGGTATAATGCCTGAAAACAGCATTCACAGTAGTTATTTACGATTGTGTACATAAAAAAGCAATAAAATAATTCACTTCCACAACAACAGATCAGCATTAATATTTAAAGGCAGCTCCAGCCTCGACAAAAAAAAAAACACTCTTGCGCACGGAACCACGTAAAAGAATAAAAAAAGCAATGCAGCATGGTGTACAGGCACTGCTTTTAAGCATCTAGGATTAGGATTAGTGGCTTTGCTATTCCTGGCGTACCGTTGTTTACGGGCACTTGTTTTAGCACCGGAAGTACTTACGATTCAATTTTAAGGAGTCGCTTTACAGCAGGAGTGTCTACTTTGAGACGATTCAAGCTATGCGGGTGTAAATGCAAGGCAGGATATCTGACAAAAGTGCGATATCGACATTTTCTCTCGCGCAGTCCGGCTATATGCTCATCAGCTATACATCACGGATGGCTAAACACGCTGCATTGCTGCATTTTGCATACTACTACGCACTACATATTGCAGCAAAACAGTGCTTGTTTCTACTTAAGAGGCACTTTTTCTATATACGATGTTGTCAAAAGCAACGGTAAACTCGATTATTGTCCTTATGGTTGTGGCGATCTTGCAGCAGGGGAGGTGAGGTTACCATTGCGCTAATCCATTCGGTATGAGAAGCAAACTACTGAAATGCATAAGCTAGCCCTCGATCAATTTCCCGTCTTTATTTCATGTCACGACTTTGTTGCACAATGAACACACTGAACAACGGCAAAAATGTAAGCAGATGCCAACACTAATAAAGCAATAAGAGGGCCTTCAACTTCGCGACTTCGCTCTACGGTGGCGTAGGCACGCTTGGAAAGGCAGGCACAAATGTAAGCAAACACACATACAAGCGCGTACGCGCACGTACACACGCACGCACACACGAACCGGCGTACAGGCACGCCCTAGCCAGGGCCTCCTTCTGCTCCATAGAATTAGAGATCCTTTCTCAAAGTCCTCAACGTGTGTTCTCCTAGCGGGCGAAGAACGCGTTCCATTCACCAGGCCCTCCTGGGAATTGCTTTCTTCCAATGAGCACCGCAGGTTTCCTAGAAACGATGTCCGCTCTTACGCTCTCCACTGGGACGGCAGGCCAAATTGGAGGGACAGCGCCGAGTATTTTATTGGCCGACAATGGCCCCACAACGGCCTCTCTTTTATTGGACAATGCTCCACGGCTAATAGCCGCGGCCTCGCTCAGGCCATTGGGTGGACGAGCAGCGTCTTTTCGGAACTTCCTGCCTGAGAGGACAGACCCGTGTGTGAGCAGGATATACCGACGCAGTGTTGGGAACAGCTAGTGCGCGAGAAAAGGAGCAAGAATGTCTTAAAAATAAAGACGAGGTCTACGTTTGCCTTAGCTCGAAAACTACCGGTATGAAGATCTGTAAACAATGCCAGACTTTTAAGTGCACCTTGACACTACTTGGCGACCGGGTAACGTCCTGATTTCAGTTGCTTGCTCAGTGTGGCGTCACGTACTTCAAGTGTGTTTTTGGTACTTCCGATACTTTAGCCCGACAGACTTTCCCAAAACTTACTATCAGAAGCCTTTGGCACCCAGAGAATAGAACGCAATTCATTTTTGCCGTCAGAAAATTACTTAGGCCATTTGAGACTGCATAAAAAAATAAAACGTCCCGTTCTTAAGACCCCAGAACAGGAAAATGAATGTCATAAAAATAGAGACAAAACCTACGTTTGCCGTAGCTACAAAACTTCCGATATAAAATTTGGTAAACAGCGCAAAACTTTCAAGTGCGCCTTTCGAATACCATACGATAGGCTTTTTTTAACTGAAGCAACGACTATTCAAATTTTGCGCTCATTGTGACGTCACGTGCTTCAAGAATGTTTTCCGTATTTCCGCCTTTTGTCCTGAACAGACATTGCCCCCACTTACTATGTTAAGACTCTGGCAGCTCTAGAATACAATGTAATTCGTTCTTATCATCGATTAATTACCCAGGCCGTTTAAGACAGCATAAAAATATGCAACATCGCGGAGACTTGGTGCGGTAACTTCAAGGGTAGAATCCCCAGCTGTATTTCTTGTATGCGCATTGTCTCGCTTACGAAGCGTCATCTCGAGACTGAAGTAGTGCTTTTGGTACCGGGAAAACGTAATTAATTAGCCCAAGCAGATCATTTTCCTTCTCAGTGCTTTTTTAAAATATTTTTTACATATAAAGCTGCCTGGAATGAATGAATGAATGAACGAACGAACGAACGAACGAACGAATGAATGAATGAATGAATGAATGAACGAATGAACGAACGAACGAACGAATGAATGAATGAATAAATGAATGAATGAATGAATGAACGAACGAACGAACGAACGAATGAATGAATGAATGAATGAATGAATGAATGAATGAATGAATGAATGAATGAATGAATGAATGAATGAATGAATTTCACTGCGTACTGCCGTCGGCTCTTCCCTGAAGCGGCTGCTGAGAACGATGTGGTCGGTGAAGCCGTTTTTGATGAAGAACCGACTGCTAATGGTGGGCGCCTGGATCAAGCAGGGCATCGTATGGTCCCACCATCGAGGGGCCCTTGATTTGCTGCACAAAAAAAGTGCAAAAAAGCGCCACCCACCATTGGGACGGTAAACAAAAAGGGGAGTGGAATGCCGCATGTATGCTCGTCAACAAGTCACGATATTGAGACCACTGAATGAGTCGCAACGTCGCAAAACATACCACCCGTGATGGTGGTCTAGGGGTTATGGTGCTCGACAGCTGACCCGAAGGTTGCGGTATGGAATCCCGACCGAGGCGGCCGCGTTTTTGATGGAGGCGGAAATGCTTGAGGACCGTGTACTTAGATTTAGGTGCACGTTAATGAAACCCCGGATGTCTAAATTTGCGGAGTCCTCCAATACGGGGTCTCTATTAATGATATCATAGTTTTCGGACGTTAAAGCTTGACAATTATTGCAAAACATACCAGCAATTAAAGTCCTATGACGTACAGAGTGACAGTAAGGTATTGTCTACATAACCTATAGTCCCTATACTTTATGCACCTGTAAGAAACAAACGTAGGAGTTCTACCTGTACTCTTTAAAGAGAGAAATAATTACTATTCTTGCAATTCTTTCACTGTTGGCTTTATGGTGCAGCATCATGACTGGGCTTTATTCAAACCAAGAAACTTATAGTCAGAAATTTCAATTCAGCGGCCCTTCAACGATTCTTGTGTGAAAAAGAGAATGCTTCATTAACTTATACTAGGCGAATTCAAGCAACAGAACAAAAAAAAAGATACTACGCGGCCTGTTGAATGACATACTTTTCACTCGATCCTTTCTGACAAAGGCGGCACTGTGACGTCCCACTTACCTTGAGGAAGTAGCTGCCGATGCCATGCTGCCGGAAGCCCTCTCGCATGGCCAGCAGCGACAGGAAGCAAGCCCCCAGCCCCGCCACGGTGGTCTAGTGGTTATGGCGCTCGACTGCTGATCCGAAGGTCGCGGGATCGAATCCCGGCCGCGGCGGCTGCATTTTCGATGGAGGCGAAAATGTTTGAAGCCTGTGTACTTAGATTTAGGTGCACGTTAAAGAACCCCAGGTGGTCGAAATTTCCGGAGCCCTCCACTACGGCGTCTCTCATAATCATATCTTGGTTTTGGGACGTTAAACCCCAGATATTATTATTAGGAAGCAAGCCCTAGTTCCTGGAATTCTGAAAAATATATTGAGGTTTATACAGCTGCAGGAGCTTTCTGCACAAGAAAGTGACGTTATCTTTGTAAAAGCTTGTAAAATTCGTAAAATTTACTGTAATAACTATGCGCGGTTGCAGTGTTCCTGTTCAGCCGCCACAGCGAATTATCTCTGATGTTATGCCGCTCAACGTAAGGTGGAAAGTCTGATTGTCGTTCCGGTGCAATTTCATTTCCTTGATGGTCGAATGTAAAGATGCTCGTGCGCGTATATTTTCGTCTGCATCAGAAAACCGCGACTGGTCAAACTTAACCCGGCCACACCATTTGAGCGTCTTTGAAGTCACCCTCTTCAGAATGCGCGTTTGAATGAGAACGTTCTCGTTTACGACGGCGTCTCGTGGAAGCGTTAAGAGGATTCAGTTTTCTAGGAGAATGTGAATAGTGGTTCGTAAATGCGTCGTGGGAAGTGTAGCACTGCAACTCAGCTGACGCGCTTGACAGCATCAGCCTGAATTCTGAGTTCGAGTTCACCCGCGATGCATGCAAACTCGTGCATAATGTTCCCCTGGCAAGACAGCTGAAAGCATACAACTTGACGTTGGAAGCATACAACTTGACGTTGGCGCCGTGAGAAGGCCGCAGTAACAACCAGAAAATTATTATCTTCAGTATTGATCCATACTAAGCGCACATATTTGCAAACTGACACGATTACTTCAGCACCATGATTACAGTTGTCTCCAGGATTATTTCGTGTTTTTCAGCTTCTCGAAAGCAACTGACCGAGTGTCTCAACAATCGTCTGCTCATTAGCATGACTTACCGCGCATTTGTAAATTTGTAATAGAATAACCCGTTGCCATGAGCATTTGCTGAATGTCTCGGTTCATTTCGTCAAGGCTGAAAACTTCAACTCTTCATTCAGCAACACAACATTTGCTATCGATAATGGAGCTTCTTTTTATCATTGTGATCTTTAGTTTGCACGAGCACTTTTGCTATTAGCGTCAGACTCAGACTTTTTGTAAACAGCTGCCCAATATGAAGATTCATATTCAACGTTGATGACTGTGTTACCTTGTAACATATAGTATTGTTACAATTGCTCCATGGTACGAGAAATGGCATATGGTTTTAAATTTAAGTAAATTTAAATACACGATATAGGGAAACACACGCGATCTCCGAACACTCACATGATATCAGCTTTGCCCCCGTTAGTCCAGCGCTTTCTTACAAATACGTCAGGGCTCATTTGATGTCATCACTATCTTGAACCATGCACATCTAACATATTCGCTTCGAAGCCTCTTGTACGCTTCGCTTAATTTATTCGCAACCTGAAATCCGCCTCTCCCGAAAGATATATGTTAGCCTCTCAAAAATGCGTACGACGAACAATAAATCATTTTTGCCACGTACCTCGCGTGACGGGAATAACGTTCCCGGTGACACTGCGGACAATAACTGTTATGAGCAGTTCCATAGCGCAACAGCTAAATTCGTGTACTCAGGTTCTATTTTACTTACCATCTCTTCTGTATTTATTTATTTCGTTTATGTTTTTTTTTGTGCTTTTACCACTCCCCCAGTGCAATGCCTCTGGCCCTGAGGGGTATATTAAATAAAAAATTACACCATCTCCCGCTAAAGGGGACCATGAGGCGATGCGAAGCCGGAGCACTTGCACGATCGCGTTCCGTTGGCGTTCGTTGGGCATGCTACCGACCTCGCGTCGTGGAACGCGACGAGGGACGCTACGCGCGTCGTATCTTCCAGCTAGCCTGGCCGTTAATTCTCACAGGGCGAGCGGGGAACGCGGTCGACAGGCGGGCGAGAGGGGGGCAGCGTAGGAGAGGAGAGAGAAGGGGAGGGGACGCGCATGCGCTCGAGCTCATCGCGGCGTTGCGCAGGAGAGAATTTCGGCATGTCTAGCCCGCGTTTCAGAGGAATAGTGGAAAGGGGGAGGGGAGAGGGGTATGGGGGAGGGTGAGGGGAGAGGGAAAGTGGGGAGGGTATGCGCATGCGCAGTAAGGGTGGTCACGTCGCACACCACCACCACCACCACCGGATTGAGCTCCGCCTTAAGATACTTGGCATCTAAAATGAAATCAAATGAAATATTTTCATAACTTCGTTAAAGAGTGTATCCGGACCTCCTAAGCAGCGCGCTACCCAGACTAAAGGGCGTCATCACGTGTTCTCACCTGTAGTTCTTGATGAACGTGGCGCATGCGAGGAGGCGGTGCGCCTAACCAACGTGTCTTGGAGCCAGATTCCTTTAGGCGTGCGCGCGCGCTCGCTCATGCCGCTTGGAGGCCACGGTGCGAAAAAACCGCTGCAGGTCTTCCTCTTCCTCATCAATTTCACTGCGGGCGAGGCAATACACGATAATCAACAAAAGTACACTGTCTAAGTCATGCTCACAGTCAAGGACCTCGCACTTTATTCAACGAAGTTTTTTACTACTAGCATGTTCAATGGGCAATCGAGGAGCCTAAACACCATCAGCGCTGACGCGGCGGTGCTGTCCAAGGGTGCTGTTCTAGGCGTGGTTAATTTGTGCCACACTGTCAAATACTGTAATGGCCGCTTTTTTCAGCCAATCAAGTAGCTAGTGGCCGACCTATGAGCCAGTAAAACCTGACAGTATGGCGAATTTGACAACATGGTGGGGATTGAAATTGCCCAGAATAACACCCTAGTATTGACGGTGCATGCAAGCTCGGCGCGCCTGTGGAAGGTAAGGCTTTGGGACAAGTGAAAGATGTACGTACAGTTGCGAAAAGTATAAAAGCGAACACCGAGCCTTTATTTAAGCAACGATTACTCGTGGTGCACGGATACGAACTGACTTATCAATTTACGTGAGGTACCTTTCTTCTTGAGCATTCAGTATTAGGAACATCATTGCGCTTATCAACTCCGGCATTTTGAAGGTAAGTTCTTTGTTCAATTCCGCACTGCGCAAGACTCTACACTGCGATTTCGTGCAAAAACGACATAGTCGAGTGCAAGTTTCGCGTAAACGGTTCTACAGTGAAATCCAGGATATATAGTGATGCCTCCCACTCCGCGCATGAACCTTGTGCACGCTAACACTGGCGTTCCCACTGAGAAGCTGAGGGCGTAGGACACTAAGGTGCACGCTTAGAGTATATGCCAGCTATACACGAATACCGATGAAATAAAGTGAGCAAGGAACCAGGAAATAATGGTAAAGACAGGGAGGTCAATGAGTTCAAGATAACCGGTATGCCACCCTACACTGGAGAAAGTGATCTCTACTTGACCCCCCCCCCCCTTCCTAAGGGCACGCCTGTGTGACCACGTGACATCTCGCACAGCTGCTTGTCCGTTCATGCACCGGGCACCCCGTGGCAATATTCATGTGCGACTTCTGCGAAGCTTGTTACGGGCTCGTCGTCAAGCTGTGGTGTTGTGAGACGTCTAATAGCTAACAGTGAACTGTGAGTACTGCGCAACCGAAGTTGCGTCACTGGCGTTGCTCGCCCAGGCGTAGGCCGCCCCTGCATATTGCCACGCGCGCTTTTTTTGCTATTTTTATGTAACGGGTCCGTTAAACGCATAACGACTGCTTTCCGCAAAGCGCGCCCGAATGTATGGGAACCGTCCAGATTATTTAAGAATCTTCTGATAGGCTTGAGCGCGCAAACGTGAACAGTGGAGTTTATTCTGGAACCAACGCGGCCGCCAGCGATAAGGCTCGAATGCTCGACGCCACGTGTATAAATTCCGACGCGTTTTACCGCAGATCAGATTATCCCACGGCCGAAGACAGTGCTTGCCGCTATCAGTGTACATCGTGTATTGCTTGTACTTTAACTTTTAGTTTCCTGGGCACAACTTTGCCCGAATAAAGAGTTTCATGAACACGCCGACTGCTGTCATCGTCAACGTCACGACCACATGACAATATTATTAAACACCGTCTGTGGAACATTACGTGCAAAGTTATACAACCTTCTATCGGTTTCAGCGCACAACCCTCCAGTGAAACGTCATTAATTACAGCAGTAAAGCTATCATTCTTTCGCGAATCATGATGTCTTTCCCTTCTATTTACATGTTGATATTGTACCAACAAGCGCGAAGCGACACGAAAGAGTTACGAAGGCCGCAGCTTTCTGCAATCCGATACCGGCTGCTCGATCCCATACTGCATGTTATACAGAATTATTCCACTGCAGATATACGCATGCACCTACACATAAACAGGCACAGTATGACTCAAATCTCAGCGGTATCATTTACATGACTAATGCTAGAAAGCTAGGATGATTGCAGATTAGAATACCACCGGAAGGCTTAAAGGCTGGCTTAAGGAGTAGTGCGCGTAAGCACGATAACGTGTACGTGGTGACCGGTATACATAGGGGCTGCAGGCACTTAATGCCTCGTAATCCTCGAGATAACTTGTCCTTCTACTTAAGCCACTTAATCGGATCGGCTCTTGCTGGGTTTCTCGCATTGCACGTGGGATTAGAGGAGGTTTTGCGAGCTGGATTAAGATTGCGGTCGGGCCTCTGAGGAGGAATGAAAGTTGAGTCAATAAATTGCTGGTGTAGCTAGTGCAGCTGCCAATCTAACATTTCCACGCGCGTCATTCCGTCCAGCAACCGCGTCGCGAGTGTTTTCTTGGCCTTGTTTTGAAACCGGTATGCTCACGAAAACGAAGACAGAAAAAAATGACACACAGAGCGGCCTCAGTTTTCGTAGATAATGAATCCCGCGTGCTCCCAGTCCAAATCTCTGCACCCATGCATAAACGTTCGTGTCTGTGCCATCAAGATATTTCGCTATACTCTCCTTAACCGGTGCACAATATGTGTATTATTCATGCGCAGTAGTGATGCTTCACCCGTGCACTGTTACATGTACGTACTACTCTAACCGCTTGTTTTCCATAAAGCCTTTTCTGTCAGCACTGCGAATTTAGACACGTCCTGCACGAGAGAAGAAATTTCGACAGTTAGATCGGATATGAATAGTGTTTCATGACAGCTGTGTTTAAGGTGCGGGCAAGTGCGGAGTGACTGTCGTGTGATAACCTTCTGTAAAGAACTACAAGATGAACTCTTCTGTAAAGCGCGGACTTTTGCGAGGGTGCGAACATTGTTGTTGACCTTTATGCGCGAATTTTGCATTACTTACGGCTGTCGACAACTTTATGATGCAAATTATCATGCAAGACAAGAAGAGTACCCGGAACCAAACTTAGGCACCAACCCCTCCTTAAATACATTTAATTAAAAAAATTGTAAGATGAACAGTCCTAACAATAGGACCACACGGAGTGGAAAGGCGTAAAGTCGAAGTTCACAGAATTTCAAATTCGTAAGTGCTCTTCGCCATTGGCTGGCTGGCTTTCTCTATCGAGCGCCAGGATTGGCTGAAGTAGTCTCTTACGAACATTTTTATCGCAATACATTTTTTTTAATTCTTTTTATTTAATTTTAGTTCTATCTAAACCTTTAATTGCATCTACATACTTTTAGGCTGTAATATTTACCATAAGACTTTTCTTCGACGCATGTTGCACTTTAATTGTGCCATCAGTCTTCTTCGGAAGCCTCGTACTAGTCACCGCTATGTACTAATTTCCTAACATTTTCTTTCTTCCATTTAGAAACTAGCGCATCTGACAGTGGTTTTCAGATTTAATGCTGATTTCATACATTGGTATCCCGCCGTTGTATGCTCCGTGCTTCTTGTTCTATTTCGACGCAATAGCCAAGAATTTATCTGCACCGGAATATTTTCTATAACAGCGCGCCACGTTCGGACGTGCTTTATCTGGCTTGGATCACCATGCCGCACCATGTTTTCTTTATTCTTTATTTATTGTTTATTCATCAATCACCCCGCAACGCCGAAAGGAGTTACAGTGGGGCGGGGTTGCAACATGGAATAAAATACACATTCGTTCATACAATGCACTTACTTTTCAGTCAGCCTGCTCCCCTGGTTAATTGTTCTGACAAAAATGCCAGGCCTGCGCGGAAAGCGCAGCACAGTCACAGCGAAAGCTGGAAGAGCGGCATTTTTAGAGCCCGTTCTAAACTCTCTTGGGGCTACTAATACAAGTACACTAGCAAGGTCCCCACTACGCCATAAATCACAATATTTGTGAAATTGGGAAGCACCTACAACGCGATTCTTCGTCATTGTGCGCAGAAGCGAGGTTCCAGCTACACATATGTAAGGCATTATGTGCACTTTGTTTACGTGACGACTGATGTCGACGAAGAACTGTGGCTCAGCCCTTCGTAATGGGCTGGAAGCTTTAAACGGCTCACCAGTTACGTAATTCGCATTGTGTGACGCCTGGTCGCTATTTAACTCTCCCACCATGCAATATAACATACATTGACGTGGGAAAGAGAGACAGAGAGAGGGGGGAAGAACTTTGTTGAGACCCTGAGGAAATGGATGATGGGCTCATGGGCTTCCTTGGCAACCAATGCAAGTGCACTTGCGAGGAACCCACTACGCTATAAATCATAATTTCTGTGAAGTAGGGCAGCAGCCACTATGCCATTTTTCGTCATTCAACGGAGAGCCGTGGTACCCGCTAAAAACATGTAAGGCATCATGCGCACTTTGTTGGTGTTGTGCCTGATGACGATGAAGAATTATTGCAGAGCCCGTTGTAGTGGGTTGGAAGCATCCAACAGCCCACTCGTTGCGCAATTCGCATTGTGTGACGCCTGGTTACAGAATTCGCGTTGCGTGGTGCGTGGTTGTTATTTCACTCTTCTACCACAGTAAATTACATATGTTAATGTGGTTCCTTCTGGACATGAGACCTGTATAGCGTCGTTTTGCAAGGCAGTTCCAAGCACCGGCATGGCTCTGAGGTACAACACTGGGCTCCCACGCAGAGGACCCAGGTTCGAACCCTGTTCCATCCTGGAAATTTTTTCTTATTTCGTTTTTTTTTTCTTATTTCGAGCGATAGTGGTTACGGACACCGGCGGCGGCGGCGGCGGCGGACAACTACGCCACCAAAAACGGCCGTTGAAATGATCTCATAACAGCTTTCGCTGTAAAAATGAGTTAACATACACGTTAGCTTTAACAGGGTACTCCAGTATTTTGCAATCATGATCAATACGCTTTGAGATGTAATGAAGTTTCTTTAGGAAAACTTTCTTGTTTAATTTATTTTATGTTTCATAGCTGCGGCTTCCTTTCAGTTGTTCCCACCGGAAAAACAGTCGCTGCATACCTCACGTTATATCTGTCGACCGTTTATCAAAGTATGTCCACAGTACTAGCATACCATTATTTGATTATTTGTTCAGTTCTTTTATCCCCTGGCATTGAGCCTTATTTATAAACAGTTATCAAAGTATCCTAACCGACCATTGCTTTTTGTTCATTGTTTCGCAGTGATAATTTTTAAGCACATTTCGCTCTTGGGCGCCATGCCTGATACTCGTATTGGTTTAACCTGATAACTCGTATTGGTTTATCATTAGTAGTGAAATTATCTTGGCGCAACCATTGTAATCTATCCAAGAGCTAGCTCTCTGATTAATTTGCAGTCCCGGCTGCTTTTAGGACTTTAAGCTTCCAACGAAAGCCCTGGATTCATTATTCATTTCCATGCACGTGGAAATGTTTCATAAGTGATTAACCTTCATAGCGCTACGCGCCTCGTTACAACTGCGTTGCTCTTGCTTTGCTCATCTGAATGTACCTGTTCATTTGTTTATGTCTGCATGCTTGCCGCTTCAATCAGCAGTCCCAGTTTAGCAAACCAAGGTTCAAAATGTTTCCTCAGTAATGAAGGGACCATGATGGGTCGTCCCCAAATGAACAATTCGAAGGTGTAGGATGGTGCGCAGTTGTAAAGTTGAGCGCCCGCGGACGCCGGATCGCGACCTAATTAGCCGTTGCAGCTGAGCCCTTAATGCTACGTGAAACGCAAATCCGCTTCATCGCGTGTCCGGTCGCTGGTACCGTGCATGCGCGTTTAATTATTATGAGCAATTCGTCCTTCGGTAAGTCCGGTAGCCTGGAGGTTAAGCTTGGTGCATTTGATATCCTCGAATTGGGGAATGAGATCCCGTCTCGTTCTGATGAAGGCTCCATAAACAACGGCTGTACCATTTTTGAACTCATAATTCCCGAGTACGCAGCTGTGGTACTTTTATTTTCGGTTCAAAACGAGGGCTTCTGGTGGAGATGGCAGTGTCTTTTTTCTTGATGACGACGTGGCACTTTAATTGAAGTGCAAACGGAGAAATCTAAACTAAGGAACGGGATCAACCGCACTGTCGACGCGCCGACTCTTTCCAGGTGGTTGGTCTCCGCAGCTGTAACAATTAACGCTAGAGCCCTATGAATTTTTTAATCCATCAATTGGAAAAACGTGAATCCCTATAGCAATGACCTTCCAACATTGCAGAAGAACATTCTAATGTGAATATATAATGGCAAATTAGTTTAACGCGTTTTTCAAAGGACACATAAGCCCAGAAATGCATTATGCAAACATGGCTGTACTTCGGCTACCTGCTCGGGTAGTTACACATTTTTTTTTACTGAAGAAAAATAGCATATTTCAAGCTGTTTACATGTAAATGGCGCCCTTTTGCATCCCTGAGTATCAGCAGTGTTCGTGCCCCGTCCGCACAGAGAGCGCGGTACAGTGCAGTGCCTGTGGCTGGACCATACACTCTCCACCATTGTTGCCTGTCCGCAAGCAGTTCGCACACAAAGCGGCTGTGGCGTGTATCAGTGCACCGTGGTCATCGTCAGCGGGTGTCGATGACGGCGTCTGCATCGATGAACAGGGGAGAGAACCAAGCTATCGCACAGGCCACTCGCCTTTCAATCAATACCAACTCATAGAACTCGGCGTCATAAGCAATGAATTGGCTAATACCCGACTTTATATTCGGCTGTAAGGTTTTTCACCAGCGCCAATAAAAGACAGGACAAAAGTCACACGGTCAATTATTCATTTACCTATGACTACTAGAAGGCTAAAGCCGCATTTTTTTATTACTTCTTACGAAGGAGGGCTCGGAAGCGGCTTCCCGGAAGAAAGTGCACAGGACTGAAAAGGCGCACACTTGCAATTGTTATTTAATAAAGCAAAAGCGTTAGACGCTTGGTCAAACGCTAAAATTTACCGTCGGCGTCCCGCGGCATGTCGGTTTCCGACACGAGTGATTCAAAAAATTATCATCACGTGATAAGGGCACTTGATCGCCATAACTTGGCACGTCATCATGATGTCACTATGACTCCACTTGACGTGACGTCACATGATGAAGTCATAACGTTACATCGTCGCTTGGCCGAAGGTGGGCCGATCACAGAGGCAAGGCAAACCCAGGTTAGGAGCAGAAAGCTTGCAATCTCTCCGATCCTGAAGGGAGAGCAAAAGCAACGTTAGGTAAAGAAAGCTTTTGGTGGGGGGCGGGTCATCGACTGAGAAGAAGAGGACTTTCGCCTTCAAGTTGTCTTAGGTGAACCCATAAGGGACCATGTGAGTTTTTATGAAAAGCTTGCCACCTCGAAACTTTATATGCCCGCACATTCACGATAATAATAGCGAGTTTTCAAATAGGGGCCCCTAAACGCTTTGCGTGTCCTGGCTTTCGGTCAAGCAGGAGCTAAGTTTTCGAAAAGGGTCTGCGCTGCTTTGGGCACTCCCCGTACTCTATAGGTCACTCTAGCCTTCGGCAAGAGCCGTCGCTTCAGTGGGTGCCGTCATGTTTGTTTGACGCAAAGCTTTTGGGGCAGACATCGAGAAATAGCGTCCCCAACGCAAAACACACACGCTGTTTGGGTCTTGCGCTCTTAACAGATCACAGCGGCATTGGGGTAGTGGTGCGCCGCCGCCGGTGTCCGTGACCACAATCGCGCGAAATCAGAAAAAAATGAAATAAAAAATATCCAGGATCGGGTGGGATTTGAAGCCGGGCCCTCTGCGTGGCAGTTGAGTATTCTACCATGAAGCCATGCTGGTTTTTTTTTTCTTTGTTGCATGGAAAGATGACCTTTTAGTACTGTGAACCGCGCACTACATTATTCGTCACATTAGAACTACATTAACATAAACACTGGCTCTTCAAGCTCCTTTCTAAAAAGACCCTATGCAGGTGTCATGTCGGGCAAAGAATTGCGTTAACATGTGTAGTATAGCGGGTCAGAAGAGTGAAATAACAACCAGTCGTCACACAATGCTAATTACGCAACGAGTGCGTGGTTTAAAGCTTCCCACGCACTACAAAGTGCTCAGCCATAATTCTTCATCGTAATCATCCACATGCAGCATCAGCAAAGTGCACATGATGCCTCACAGATGTGAAGCGAGTACCTCGCTTATCCGCAGAAAGACGAAGAGTGGCATAGTGGGTGCTTCCCTTCTTTACAAAAATGATGATTCATGGTGTAGTGGATACCTTGCATGTGTACTTGCATTATGGCATCTTCGACAAATCGCACCGGTGCGCACCGGGGCGCCCTGGTACGCCGTTTAGTCCAATCATCGTAGCGCATGGGCGCCCCGGTGCACACCGGTGCGAATTGTCAAAGATGCCATTCGATGCACTAAGAGATCTTGGAACGGGCTCTAGAAAGGCCGCTCTTCGAGCTTTCGCTGTGACTGCGCTGCGCGTTGTGCGCAGGCCTGGAGTTTTTTCTTCAAGAAGTCATGAACCAAAGTAACATTGTGACCTTGTGGTAGGACACCCGCTTGCCACGCAAACGGCCCGGTTTCGATCCTCAATGGGACCAAGATTTTTATTGTTTATTTATTTGCAGCTGTCTCGATTTTTCGCTCACGGACGATTTTTCGCTCACAAGCGACGTAGCGACGCCGACACCGACGGGGGCAATTCTTCGAAACGAGCTCTCTAACGCTATCGTGTAAAAATATTGGGGCAGCTACGCGCTAGTGGTGCGAGGACTGAGGAAACAGCAGAGCTAGTGCCCTGACCCTCCTCCTCACCGTCGCTTACTTTTCCACCCCTTGCTATATTATATACACGAATACGGTATACTTTAGCCCCTCCCCTCCTCCTTTCCATTCTCCTCGCCCTGACTTCTCTATCCCACACCTTACTATACCATACTATATGTTGAGTTTACCGCGGCAAAACGATGGTGGGAAACGCCATGCCACGCACGAGACGCGCGAAGAAGCGGGCGTAAGGCGGGGCTGCTCGTGATCACGGAATAAAAGAGAGAAGTGCATCACCAGGGCAACACGGGTGTCTGTCTCTTCTCTGTCTCTACACTATACATGACTATGCTATTCATCGCCCTCTCTCATCTTTTTCTCGCCTCCTCTCCTTCTCTTCCCTTTCCCACCCACTTGCTATCTCATACTGTATATGAATATGTAATTTTTTACCTTCTCCGCTCCTGATTTTCGTCCTCTGCGCCTTGGCATCACTCCTCCTCAGCCTCCCTCCCTTTTCCTACCTCCTTGCCATACTATCCTAATACGATCATATGGCTCTCTTTCCATGCAAAGCTGTTCCCAGTGACTGCTGGGCGATGCGCAGTGACGTCATAGCCAAGTGCCGTTTCCGTTTTAGGCAATTAGGAAAACAGTACGCTTAGACAGCTTCATGTTAAGATACTTAAGACCCTAGAAACAGTCCTTCATCACCAGGATCATGATCGAAAAGGAATTCGGCTTGATGCTGGGAAGCAGCAATGCGCCGCTGGGTGTATTGCAGCCCAGGTTGATTTAACTATTCGTTGTTAGCCAGTGCGTTACGTGCAGCGCAGGTAATGCACAAGCATACCACCTTTGAGAAGGAGCAAAGGGGATTGTAATAACTTGTATGTGATGCGGCCCGGATGCTTGAGGACCAAGGCGTCTTGGTGACAAGCATGCATACTTGTCTGCTAGGCGGAAAGGAATCACGCATGAGAAACGACTTTGATTTCGTCTGGCAACAGCGCTCCAGGACAATGAGAGAAAAGGACCTACCTCTCCTCTATGCTCTCTCTTCCCTGTCGAGCGTGCCCTTCTCCCTGCTATTTAGCGTATCAGCGTTCCTTGCCACTCTATCGCGACTGGCCTGTTCCGCTAAGTAGCAGTGTTTAGCTACCTTCGAATAGCCTTGTCAGGGAACGTAGCCCGTCCTCACGTGCCTAACGGCTGGTCCCGTGTGAGGCATGGGCCGACGCAATGCACTTTATTTGCCCTTCTTTGAACCGTTTGGTTGTTTAAATTCTTGCGAGAGCTAGGTGCAGAGAAAGAAAACGTGGGAAAAACTTTTGCAATGGCTTAGCTCGGCTATACCAGGATAACGTAGCGTTAGCAAAGGTTCAGCTAATTATTCTTAGCTTTCCTGATTGTCTAGGATTAGCTTGATTATCATGCTTACTGCTGCTGCAATGACACAGACACGGTATACGTATTATGTGGCACATGTATATTTATTTTGCCAGGCAACTACTTTGGGATCTGATAACTTAGGCTTCTCCGCTCTTCTGCACCTTTGAGCCGCATTTGCGCTCTCCTCCTCCATGGCTATACCACACTGGCAAACGCCAGTCAGAGACGCTATCAAGCGGCTCCAGCGCAGTGTCAGACGGCGACTGCACAGCGAAGGCGAATAGCTGCGCGCGCGCCGGCGCCAATACGTCTGCCAAGGCTACGACGTCACTCCTCTGGAAAGCGCAGACGGCGGCGGTGAGTCGCGCGCGGCAGCGGCGGAGTGCGCGGGAGGTGCCGGCTCCGGTGCGTGACATCACTGATCCTCGCGCATGCGCAGCATGGCTCTTGAGGTTCCACGCGAAAGTGGATCGGCTAGGCCAGTGCAGCTACCGCTACGAAAATTATGGGGGCTTCGCACTAGTAACGCCAAGCCCAAAGAAAGTGCTGAGCTGGGCGGCCTTCTTTATTTCTCTTTTCTCAGCTCTTTCTTTTACCGCGAAAGCTGTTATGACATCCCAACAACGGCCGTTTCTGCCGCCATAGTTGTGCGCCGGCACCGCCGGTGTCCGTAATCGCTATCGCGCGAAATAAACAAAAAGCCAAACTATCCAGGTTAGAACGGGGGTCAAACCTGGGCCATCTGGCTGGCAGCCCAGTATACTACCACAAAGCCATGCCGGTGCTTGAAAGTTCATTGCAAAGAGACCCTACACCTGCTCCATTTCGGGAAGGAACCACAATAACATATGTAAGAAGTCACAGTTTCGCCGCAAGGGCGAAGCAATGAATGCGATAGCAAGAAACTAATGCTATACGAAGTGAGGCTCGCCAATGGATACTCTCAGTTTGAACAGCGTTCCTTTTGCAAAGGCGGCCGAAGCAGCGAAAGAAACTAGCGTGCTTCAAGTGTCGAGCTGTGACACTTGATAGTTCGCGCTCATCGTCTGTTTGTTCGTTTAGCGGCGTCCCTTGCTCGAGTGACTTTCGTACGCTCCGTAACATGAGCGCGGACACCACGGTGAAACCTTGAAACAACCCTCTTCCCCTCACCACCAGAAAACCGCGCGAGCAGACATCGGAAGGGCAAGGTTCTCCCATGCGCAAATATAAGAAGAAGCGAGCGAGCTCGCCGACGACTTTTAAATGCGCCCGTCGTGCTCCTAGCGCCATCTCGCTGGTAATGAAGAAACGCTCATAAGCGCCGGCCGTCTCTGAGTCCGTCCAGCGGTAAAGGGTGTGTATATAACGCTCGCCGTTAGCTACGCGGAGGATCTGCGTTTCGTGGCGTAGCGGTTAGCGCCACTCGCTGCGGAGCAAGAGGTCCCTGGTTCGATTCCGCGCTTCGGAAGCATTTTTCTGAATTATTTTTCTTTGGGGCTTTCATATATATATACATACTTATACATATACGGTGCATGACGGCGACGGCAAAATTCAGCCGAGACTGTCCATATAATTGCTATCGCAATAATATTGGCCTCGAGGCCCACCACTGGAAACGCCGGCGCCACCGTCGGCGTGACGTGCTTGGCAGGATCACGTGGTCTCGCGGCCGCGTCGGCTGCTTGTGGCGCACTGCCGCGTGCTTTGAAAACGAGTTTCAAGTTCCACATGCGCTGCTGTCTGTTCAAATTCGGAAGTTTTCTCTCATTTTCTACTCAATTGAAACCATTGTAATAGAGTGGCTGCCTCCGAAGGCGACGAACATGGTGCTCTACCGCTCGGTGCGGTGCCGCGCTTACGCAAAGGAGCCCAGTGTCAGCCTGCACTGGTAACCGCGGGACAAGAAACAGCGTGAAGCGTGGGTTGTAAAGCTAAGAACCGGCAAGTAGCCATCCGCTACGAGTCTTGTGTGCAACAAGCACTTCCGCAACGAAGACTTTTGTTACTGCTTCGGGCCTGCAATGTTCGGTGAGTAGCAGACAGCGCGCACTGAGACGATGGCTCGCGCGCGCTTCCCGCCGGCAAATGATGCTTATTTGCCACAGGATGGTAAAAGCGCTACCTTTTACCACGTGCGATGCCATCTCAGAACCCTCCAGTGCGACCTCTTGATCGTCGGCCCCGTGCTCAGCGTCCACAAAATCGGCTGCAGATGCGCAAGTCATTGTTTAGATACGTTAAATTAAAAAACGCACAGGGTCCCTTATGCATTCGTTAAAGATGACTAGAAGGCGAAAGCCATCTTCTTCTTGTCAGTCGATGTACTGATTCTCCCGCGCCCCCCTCCAAAAGCGTTCTGCGCCTAACGCGGTTTTGCACGGCCTCCGTGACCGATCATGGAGGCAATGCAAAGCGACCATGACGTGTGAATACGTCATCATGTGACGTCACATTATGTGACGTCATAATGACGCTACATATTTTGGCGATCTGTGACGTCATGACGACGTCATATGGTGACACCATCACGTGACGATTATTTTTTGCATCACTCGTGTTGACGCCGCCGACGCGGGACGCCGACGGGCAACCTTCCTATTTGATGAGGCATGCATTGCTTCATAAGCTACATAAATTTTGCATTGCCTCCGTGATCGGCCCACCGGCCAACCCCATGTATTTTCTTGGAGCCTCATTTATTTACGTGGGAAAGATGCCACCCTGTTGGCGTTAGACACGACACTGCTGCCAAAATTGCTGGGGTACATGCCAAATAATTACTATCCTGTTTTGCGGCTGCTGGTTGCTGCAATACCTTCTATTTTATTCACCGCTATTTCAAGTTCATGTGGGTCCTAGTTCACAGCCGACGTTTGCAAAACAAGTCCGGCAAACGTTACTGTATTTTCTTTCTTTTCCTAGGCGTCGCATGTGTGTCTCGTACTACATGCTCGGTCTCGTAGACTGGTTCTTCTTCCACCAGCAATCTCGAAGTGGTGAAGCTTTGGTCTATGAATTTGTTGATGACAGAGAGCGGCAAGTTCACTGGAATGCAAACGGAACGACAATTAAGGAGCATTAAAAAAAGGCGTCGCATTTGCTCACGTTTTGTGTGAGCACCAAACGAAACGAATGCGCGGAATAAAGAAACATAAGCAGCGGCATTTGCCCGCTGAGAAGACCGATCAATGCGAGACATCTTGTCAAATGACATTGAAACGTAGCCGAATTTAGACCAAAAAAAAAAAAAAACACTGAATCGTCGGGACGGCAGATCACAAAGTTGTCATGCGCACCGAAGCCGCAGATGTAAGGAAATTGTTTTTGAACTGCTCTGATAGCGTCCGCGCAACAGTAGTTGTTTGTTTACTCACAAATTCTCATATTTTGCGGCCTGAAGTTCACAGCGCGGTGCCAAAATGCGCTCGTAGCAAAAGTGAAACCATCAGTGCGAACATACATGCAGACGCTCATACATGCGGAGGCACCGTCAGTCGTCGCGAACCCGTGCGATCGCTGGCTTGGGGCTTCTTTCTGTTATGCTCCGTTTGGTTATACAGGCAGTCTACTCTAACGAGATATTTCGCATAGTTTGCACTCAGCGAGTGACTACCTTTCACGCAAGAAGCCGGTTCAGGGGTCTGCAACGCGGTGACAGCGTGAAGCGGGTGCTCGGTTTTCTGCAAAGAGACAGCGACTGTAGACTATCTTGTGCTTTCAGTTCGTCGAAAATGATTATTTTGACATTAAAGAACACAGTTTATTTCGAAAGTACTTACAGAAATGCCCTGGAGGGCTTCCGCGACGTGTTTTTGTAGAGCGCCGACAGCAAAACCTATGGGGAGCGCGCCGGCGGTATCCTGCCTAGCACGCAATCGAGGCGCGTCCGATAGAGGGCGACTCCGTAACTCCTCGAGGCCAATAGCGTGGTAGAAGACAACAACCAGGCGTCACACAACGCGAATTCTGTAACCAGGCACCGCACAGTGCAAATCGCAGAGAGTGGGTTGTTGAATGGTTCCAACCCATTACAAATGGCTCTGCCATAATTCTTCGTCGTCATCAGCCACAGCATCAACAAAGTACACATAATGCCTTACAGTTGTTTAGCTACTACCACGAGTCTCCGCAGAATAACGAAAAATTGCATAGAGGCTGTTTCCCTACTTCACAAAAATTATGATGATCTATAGCGTAGTCGGTTCCTCGTAAGTTCACTTCTATTGGTTGACAAGGATGCCCATAAGGTTTCCATGATCCATTTTCTCAGGGTCTGAAAGAAGTTCTTTCCCCCTCTCTCTCTCTCACACGTTAAGGTATGCTATATAGCGTGCTATACCCCCTTGAAAGGTGGCATAAAATGCACAGGGGTGGAAGCGGGCTTCAGTGTTTTGCAGCAGCTCATGGAGCAGGAATAATGCTGTTTTGCAGCAGTTTTGTAGCAGTAAAAAGAGAAGTTTTGGAGCATCAAAAGGTTTTGGAGCATATTTCTAGGGTCAGTTGTCATTCTTAATCGACATTTCGTACTTATGCTAAACACCAAAGTGCAATGGTTTTTATTAAACATTCAACATTGACGAACCGACCAGCCTAACTACAAATAAATATATATATGCTCTCATCAGTAAAACACCATAGCTGACAGAGCAATAACTCAGAAAAAACGATAAGCGATGCTTTGGATAGCTAACTTTCTCTACACCTCAGACGAATGGGGATAAAATTGGAGCAGCTATGCACTAGTGGTACCTAGACTGAGGAAGCGGCGGAGCTGGTGGCGTTGTCCTCCCCCTTTCCTTCCTTCTCAACTTCCCTTCCCTTTACCACCCCGGTGCTACTGGTGGCGAGGACATACCGTGGCGCCGTCTGCCGGAATCGCTCTGCGACGTATAAAACGGCATCACGTGGTACCGAGTGCGCGGAGTGTTCGACGTCGCCAGTGTTCAGCCACGGTTTTTTTCGTTTTGCAAGCGTTGAATGCACTTGTATTAGGTGTGAAGCAATCAGTGTGTTTGCCAGCAATATACAAGATTGTGCTATACTATACAAGACAGTATACAAGACTGTGCTATACTTTACCCTCTCACCTTTCCCTTTCCCTCCCCGTCGCCCTCACTTACCTTTCCCACCCCTTGCTATACTATACATGGGTATGCTTGCTGTCTCTCTTTTTTCCATCTTTTTTTTGTGTATGTTTTGCATCTCTTTCACTCTCTCTCTATTTCTTTCTCTGTCTTTCTATTTCTTTTTCTTTCCCTCCATCTCTTTTTCCTATCTCTGTATTCGTCCTCCCACCTTCTATCTTTTCTCTCTTTCTTTGCTTTCTGTCTATTTCTCTCGATCTCTCTCTCTCTGTACGCATCCTCTCACTTTCTATTTTTTGCTCTTTCTTTCTATTTCTCTCTCTCTCTTTCTTACGCTCTCTGTACTTGCTCTCTCTCCCATCAGAGTTATTGCATTCCCCGCCGTACAAGTCGGCACACGTGCTCTAGGAGCGAAACAGAAGATGAAGAGGACGAGGATGAAGAAGAGGACGAAGAGCGCGTGCCGGTTCATGATGATGATAGTTTTCGGATTCCGCGGACACAATAAAAGTTACCTTCATTGTAAACCCAATGAGACTGTGTAAAAATAAAGAAGCTTATGCTCCCGTCATTAAAGCGACAGAGCCGACATGAGAAGCGAGACGAATGTCGAGATAAGCAATGCACTGCGTAGGTAAACCTGCCTACCCTTCCGAGAAATCTTTTTTTAAATGTTCACATTGACAAAACATAACTGCTGACATGTACGAATGAGAAGACGAGAGAACCGAAATGTTCACTTTTATTGCGATATCAATTATACGAGGACTCGGCGGGCTTTTGCCGTCGCCTTCATTTTCCGTATAAAAGTCCATATCGATACCATAGCCGCGCGCATCGCATGTCGTAGGCGCGAGTAAAAGCTTGCAAGCGCTGGGGACGAAGGCGGCTGAAGCAGACATGAAACGAGCCGGCCATGTCCTTCGTAAAAAAGGGTGCATGCGATAACATATCCCCGCGTTCGTTCGAGGCCTGCCGTCGATTGCTCCTCAAGCAGAGAGGAAACGCCCCGCCCGTCTTTCGTAAGGAGCATGAAGGGACGCCAGGGTAGGAGGGTGGCTGCGTCGCTTGAGCAGCAACTGCGAACTTTGATCATAAGGGCGCGCTCGCTATCTCGGCAGACATCAGCAAACGGCCCGCTTCACGTTCAGACAACAGACAGCACGAAAACCGCTTCGCTAGCGGCCGTCTTCCCTTACACCAGCGTTGCGTACAGTTACGCGGGACCGGACCCAATAGAGCTAGCTGCTATCCTTACTTCGTATACCATTACAATTTCTTGCTATCGCATTAAATGCTTCGCCCTTGCGGCGAAACAAATTTTTTCGCACCGTCACCAACGTCACGGAGAGCGCGTCAAGTGACAGGAGATAGCATGGGCGCGCCACATCGCGGATGAAAGCGGCATACGAAGGCAGCAAAGACCACTTGGGAGCAATTTCGGCACAATGATGCGTTTTCGAGCGGGATGGCGCAGCAGAAGCGGATTGGTGCGAATTGCGCAGCACTTCAACCCCTGATTATTAATGAATTGTCATGAATGGACCGTCACACATTCCTGCCAGGGCGTAGCCAGAAATGTTTTTCGGGGCGGGACTCACCACCCTTTATGTATGTTCGAACGTGTTTGTATGTGTGCGTGTTTGCATACATACACACATACAAATTTGAAAAATTTAGGGCGTGGGGTGTTGTGCATAGATACAGACACGCACAAAAAAAAAACTAAGCACCAATAACGTGCCTAGGCTAAAGCGAGTGTCTATTCAGCTAGTGCACGTTTGGATCCTTGATGCATGGAAGTCATTGCCATTGAACAATGTCGCAAAGAGCTTTAGAGTCACGGGACAATCAGAAGGCATGGACGGAATGGAACACGATCAGCATTCGGAGCGCGCCGATGAGCTGAGCTCGTCCGACAGTGATTATCGCGAAAGCGGTGATGAATGATGAAATAAAGTGTTCATAAATGCTACCAGTTTTTTTTATTATCTGACAACAGTCGCAGTGACACTACAACGCGCTAGTATGTATAGCTATAGGCCCGAATAGTCTACTGCACGCACCTGAGCGAAATTTGATGACAATAAAAGTGCGGCTGATAAAGAAGAGTGAGAATTAAATAACGCAAAGGCCACTAGAACAATTCGATTACAAATCAAAACGCACCAGGACGAATTTTAGAGAGAAAGCTATAATACGTCATGTCTCCCGAGGTCATTCATCGCGCCGTAATGACCTTGAGTGGCCGGAGCGCAAATGTGACGTCATGCCACGTGATCTGCCGTAGAGAAGCGTCGAAGCTACACTCGCTCGGAGCCTCGCCGCTGCGGTACCACGTGACTAGGCGAAGTCACGCTACCACGACGCTCGCTAT
Organism: Rhipicephalus sanguineus; assembly: GCF_013339695.2. Lineage (NCBI taxonomy): Eukaryota > Metazoa > Arthropoda > Arachnida > Ixodida > Ixodidae > Rhipicephalus > Rhipicephalus sanguineus. Next base: position 79,203,249 of record NC_051184.2, on the reverse strand, counting down.
CTCCTTCGTGCCATTGCGCTGCAGCAGCCGTCGTGACGTCCTGTCCTGTTAGGTGATGTCACGAGCAACAGACGCTGTTTGTCTGCTAGCAGCTGCGCGCGCTCCCAGCTCTTTCTCCTCGCCGTGCGAGAACAGCTCTGAGAGGTGGAGAGACGAGCCGACGAACGCAGCGTAGCAAAGGGAAGAGCGAAACGAGCAAGTGTCGAGTTTCGATACTTAAATATTAACTAGATAGCATTCGCTATAGACTCCTGCACAAATGCACTGCCACATTTAAATTTCCATATCTGGGCGATTTCACGTAAACACTGTGCATAGTCCTTGCAAAATAAAGCCATACACACCTTTCACTCGCGATAACTAGGTTTAGAAGGGTTAAACCTCAGCCTGCTTTTTATCATCAACCAAGAAGCTTTTCTTTCCATGAAATCTGTGTAGACTTACCGGTAGCTTTGCGCTACAAAAGGGTGGACTTCAATTTTCATTTTCAAAATGCTGTCACTGGAAGTTCAATAGCACATTATAAGAGTGTAACAGCGTTTGAGTCGCGAAGAGGACACAGGGAATTTATTATTTGTACATGAGCGGTAAAAATAAGGTAATATCTAAAATGAGTTAAATGGCGTTCTAGTTTTCTGCTCAGAAAATGAACACCCGTGGCAAAAAAAAAAAAAAAAATATGCAATACATTAGCATGACTTGTAATTTCGGTACATTGCACACATCAGTACATCCACAGACTATTTTTCACCGAAGTAGCCCGTATAAAGACCTCTTCACATCTGTATACAAAGAAAAAAAACCCATTAAGTTGGACCAAAGCATTACATTGCTACATTTGCCAGGTCGGATACGACCAAAAAGATTTAGCAGCATGAAATATTTTTCACAACTGCAATGCTCACAGCTCCTTTGGCACGTTCTAGACAAAGTCACTTAGGAGTGAGGAGGTAGGCGTGTCCAAATGTTCAGAATGTCTTTTTTAAAAATGTAATGAATGTATTCATTACTAATGATCAACAAACAATAAAGTGAGATCAGTGCCCCGAAGAAAAAAATAAAAACAGGCAAAAAGCATCAGTTTAAGCTTGCAATGCTTGAACGTGATTTCACATTAAAGGGACTGTCTACCACTCAGAAATTTTTTTCTGATTGTGGTGAAAATGAGAAGATCGTTCGTCACATCGGCGGCAACGAGCATGCTCTAGCCCCATAAAAAAAGGAATTCTAATTTAATTTGATGTTGAAAATCGTGAAAGAATGACCGCTAGCGTCACCCAACAGCGATGTGGTCAATCCACTGGTAGGACAAGAAATCCTCGCAGGTAGACTCATTCTGCTTAAAAACGAACATGTATAAGTTGCATTTTACGCACTTGAGGCAGCTTTTGATTGCGTCAGAAGGCAATTTTTAGCTTTTTTTTTTTTCTCGCGCATCCAAAAAGGCGCCGGTGGCGCTGCTTGCAGAGCAGTCTTCGATTTCGTCTGCTTCAACACATGCGCTATGCCATGCGGCCCATCCGCGCTGGTCGTACTGTGCCGCTGTATTATTGCTAGGATGTCTCACGTGTGCTGCGCTGTGAAGACTTGCAGTTATCGTATCTTTTTGATGACTCAACTTGGCTTGGATTACGGCAGCCGTGCTAAAAAAGACGCATAGACTGCGATTACAGCAAAACAAGTGTTCTGTAATCGTATAAGGCTTCATTTAACCGCCGCGCTGAAAAAGACTTACATTCATTACATTCGTGTTCAGCGAAAATGTAATCCTACAGAAATCACGTGCTTTCGGTTTTAATTTTTACCGGCACTACAATCGTCATCGCGTCCACCAACCAGTGTTGTGTGAATGTTTCACGCAAATTTCTACTCACTTTCCAGAGAAACCGCTGCAAGGTTGGACACATCAGACGGTACGCTTTCTATTGCGGTACAAAGAAGAAAAGCGATGAAGGACGGTAGACAGTCCCTTTAAGGAAATTAGGATAATTTGTATTTTTTTTCCCGACGTAGAGCACAATGTGCTCAGCGATTCCGACATGATCATACGCAGAATGCAGGCGGGTGCCAGGAGGCACGGAAGGTGTGCAGCCACCTCCTTAAAATTTTTGCCTGCCCCCCTCCTCCCCGAAGAAATCTCTTGTTGCGGGTGTATCCCCCCAGTAAAATGTGCGCTCGAAGATTGCAATAAGCTGCGCAAAGCTTGGCCTCAGCTCGTCGTGCTGCAGCACGGGAATCGCAACGCCGGCGACGGTTGGATCTAGCGTGCTTGGCCGAAGAAGCGGCAGCCAAGAGACGGCGACGGGCGTGTCCGGAATAGCGCAAAGCTTGCCGCTCTGTGCTGAAATCGCCGTCTCTGAGCCACGGTGTAAGAAACTGGCGGTTGCTATGGCGACGGCTCAGCGGCGGCTTCGCTATTTTTAGCACAGGCACGGCGCAACAGGGGTTTCTTGTTAACGCACGTCTTTAACAGCTTCGCTGTTAAACAATGCTGGCGCCGCCCCAGTCAGAGAATGTGGCTGGTCAGTGCTTGATGTGCCACCAGTGATCACTGGGGAAGCCAAAAGAATACACTGTGGCTCTGTGGTAGATACAATGTCGAAACTCATGCCCTAGGCGACAGTTATTCTACCGTCGCTCTTCAAGGGCATAGCAACATATCTCAAAGGCTTTGCTTCGAGGTACTGCATGCATTAAACTGAATTTCGGAAGCCATTACAGGCACGATGTTTTTACAGATCTACACGATGGAGGCTAGAACGACTACTAGTGATGTAAGTGCCATCCAGCCACCTATTCAAATTTCCTGCTTTGCTGAGCACAGTCAACTTGAAGAAAGAACTATAAAATCTGGCTCGAGGATTAACTCAATTAGTATGACAATTACTCATTCGTCTCTAACTATCCACAAGCAAAAGCTTGCTCCAGTGAAACAGAAACGGTAGCATGCCATGTGCGCCAGACTTACGCTAGAATACTGAGGTACCAAACTCCAAAGAGTTGTACGTTCGGTGTTACGATGCAACCTAAAATATGTTCCCGAGGCCAGGTGCACAGGAGTATTCCTGCCTTCAACTCCTAAGAAAATGCGGTGACCACAGTCGAGAGTCGAACTCTCGACATTGCCCGAGCACTGAAACATTACATACACATAGCTGGCAGCTAGTCAACAAGACCTAACTAGGCACTGTAAAAATTGAAGAAATTTGTATACAACCTTCGGCAAAGTGGTGTCGTGTATTTGTTGAGAGTTTTTCCTTCTCTCTAATTTTCCAAGTCTCATCTCAAACTAAGTTGCGGCTTACGTGCAGTAAGCCGCAACTGTGCATCACAGCTGTACAAATACAGCTGTGATGCACAGGGCCCCAGCTTCCGAGCTGATATGTAAAAAAGTTAAACTGATTCGCACACAATGTCTAACATTTCCTCTTTCAGGCACAGAGATACAACTAGAATTCGGTAATAACTGAAGCAACATTCAATCTCCACACATCACACGAAATTTTTTTTCATTATCTGAACAATTCAATGTTGAAACTACATCGCACCACCTTGTGTAGAACAAGGGCATTGTATGTATAAAAACATCAACAGGGCATAAAAGATAACTAAAAGGATACACAGTTATTTGTTAGCATGCCTAAAAACTCAAAAACGTAAAACCTTCCCTAAAAGTAACTAATGTGCACAAACAATTTCACACTGTGTACAAGCTTGCCAAACCCACTGCGGTTGCGTCGCATGTTTCTCTGCCTTACAAGTCAGTCACACTTGTGAAAAATTTCAGGAAATGTGGGGCATTTATGCACAGACAAGACAGAATTATCCAACAGACAATGAAAATACGTTTACACCGTGTTTCTCTTCTCTCGTGTCCACGTTGACATGCCTATCTCTTTCTGCTATGAATCCTTATCGGTTTGCCTAAAGCTTTGAAATTCCAAACTATTGCAGTTGTGAAATGCCTGCTACGCTTTCAGACATGAATGCCTGTTTTTGCAAAAATGAACTGCTAAACCATCTCATGAGATTACAGTACAACAGTGCAAGAACCATAAATGACTATAGAAAGACTATTGTTATCTAAAGACTATCGCATGTTTTGCACCCATAGCTGACTATGCAAGAAGTTAAATAGAGTTGAAAATTTTTCCACAGCTGTGGGCACGAGCTCACATTTTATCAACCTTGCAAAAAGCTAATGTCATTGACATTTCCGAAAGAGATGCAACTGTGTCCTAATCCACAAGCAATGCAAAACTAATGCACGAGTAACAGCAAGTGACATTATATTAACAGGTCTGAATGTAGGTATTCTGCAGGCATGGTGTTCTTTACACCACTGAACATGTTCAGCACTTTCAGCCATCATTACTTATATAATGCTCAATGGCCATATTTTCTCACGTGTAACCCGTACCTAAGATACAAAAAATTTGGAGCTAGGTTACGAGTGCAAGTTGCATGCCAGCATGCAAGTTTAATTTCTCCGTGGGTTTAGGTGCGAGTGCAAGCTATATGCAGGGACAGGTTATACGTGAGAAAATTCGGTAAATACTATAATTTTATATGTACCTCAGTCAAGTTGCTACTCATTCAAAACCACAATGAAGATTATGCAGTTCAGCCACAAGTGGGCTTCTCTGCACACAATGACCGTCCAGATCATGGGAGCGTGAAGTTTGGGTGCGGACATCGGGAGGGAAAGGAATTGGCGTGGTTGCAAGAAGAGCGACAAACTTTTCGGGACTGTACTTCCGTTTGTTTCTTACAAAGCTCACCCTCTTGTCCAGATCAGTCCTGTTATGCAGAGAAGCACACTTACGACATTTCACCAGACGCCTGACAAGTTGTAACTGCGGGCACAGCACCAGCAGAAAAGCACTGCACTCGCATCATCACAAGACTCGGCGGAACGCGCCGCGAAGACAAAGGAAGAGACAAGAGATGCACACAACAGTATTACATTGCGGGAATTTTGAAGACGCCCGGATAGCTGAAGCAGTGCCGGAGCGTACACAGTTCCTAATCAACATTGCAAGCATCTTCACAGAAGGACTGCTTTCGGTCACATGTCCACTGAATGAGAATGGCGATGTGGGCCGAGCTGGTTTGAGTTTGCGGTGTAAAACCTGCAGTGCAAAGCACTGTAAGTGCAGAAAGAAAGGTACAGAAGGACGAAGAAAAAGCGAGAGAAATGATAAACGCAAGCGCCGTTTTTCGTGATTTCATTCGTCCTTCTGAACGTTTTTTTCCTACACTTCAGTGCTTTTCGCTGAAGATTCTACACCGCGAACTGCATGTCCAGTACCCCACTTTGTAGTACGAAAGAAGAAAAAAAAAAATCACGCAGACAGACTTGACCGCAGATGGCCTGGATGTACGGACGAGACTGTTGCTGACGGCAGTGTCAAGAAGACAAAAAAAGTCATCTTTTTGCAAGACTAAAGTGTGGCCATCGTCATAGTGGCTCAGGCTGCTTCGATCCGCTGGCGCAAGGACTGAGCTGCATGCAGTCGGACCGGTCGGCAGCGGTCACCACTGACATGTCTCCGGCGCCTCCGTTGGTCACCACACTCTCGTCGGTGCGGTCATCCTCGTCTGCATAAAATGGCCACCACAGAATATTGACTAATTGACTTTTTTCGTTCTGTTCTCAGATCATCAGCAACAGTGCAATCCTGTAAAACTTTATGGAGGTCCCAAAATCAATTTTTTGTAATGCTTGTATAGCAACATTTGTGGAAAAAATTCAAAGACAAAGTCTTTACGACTGCATATTTTTTTTATTTTTCAGCGTAAAGCCCGCCATCTCATTTGGATTATCAAGATATGCAGGGAAGCAGCACATGTTTTCACCGAACATCAAGGATGATATTTTCAAGAGCAACTGCTATCAAGAAACACATGAAGCATTGCGTATCTATGAGCTTCAGTTGTTATGGCAATGGAACACTAATAATAATTGTTCTGGTTCTACATCCCAAGACCACAGTATGATTATGAGGGATACCGTAGTGGAGGGCTCCGGAAATTTACACCACCTGGGGTTCTTTAACGTGCACCTAGATCTAAGTACGCGGGGCTCTAGCATTTCACCTCTATTGAAATGCGGCCGCCTCGGCTGTGATTCGATCCCGCAACCTTCGGTTCAGCAGTCGAGCACCATAACCACTAGACCACCATGGCAGGTCATGATTTAAGATTATGAGTAACGCAGCAGTCATGAAAGACTTAATGGAGACCCTGAAATCAATTTTTTTGTAAAATTTGTAGAGGAACTTCTGTGGGAAAAATTGAAGGACATAAAGCCTTTAAGACTGTTTTTTTTTTTCAGCGTGAAGTCCACCATCTCATTTGGGCCAATCAACTTATGCAGGAAAGGAGCGCACGCAATATTTCAACTAACATCAAGTCTGATGTTTTCAAGGGCGAATGCTATCAGGGAACACAAAGAAGAATCGCGCATCTATGACCTACAGTTGCTATGGCAACGGAACGCTGATTTTTACCAATGCTGGCTGAAAAAGATATGCTTCACTATGTGCATGTTCGGGCTAGTTGGCAATCCTTGGTTTCTCTTCTTCAGCGCAAAAAACTTCCGAAACAAGTGACGAAAAGAATGGGACACACACAAGCGCTTGTGCAAAACTTACAAGTGTGTGTGTCACATTCTTTCCATCCCTTCTTTCAGAACTTTTATGCACTAACAAAGAATTCATGCTTCGCTATGTCCATAAGGAATACACTATGTCATTGTAGGCAACAGGATACCTAGCGATCCAAGTTATGCAGTTGGTACCCACGGCCATAATTAGGGAGAGGCAAATGAAGCTTTGCTTAGAGAAACAAAAGTAGAATGCTTAAAGGACCCCTGACACCAAAACTGAAGCCTCAAGATGTTTGTGTTGTTTGATTGTCCTGTATACGTGGGCACTTCCGACCGATTATTAGTGGCGGACGTTGGCTTCAAGATATTTTAATTTTGTTTTAGAGTAAGCGTGAGTGCTCATCTGAGTTGGCAGCACCTCGCGACAACGCCACTGGTACGTCAAAGATCGGAGCCCCTTGTGACATTCCACAAGTAAAGCGAGTATAGTTGAAGTCATCTGTTGTCGGGCTGCTCTCAAGGCAGTTCTGGCTGTTTAGGCCAAGAATGCTTTTTCTTTTTCCTGAGGGGACACGTGCTTAACAGGCTTAACGTACTGAAGCACCCACATCGTACCATTCTTTACCGTACGCGAGGAACAGATTTGAAAACTGCGCTTTTTTAACGACACGAAAGATTGAGTTCCCGTGGTCTTAGGCACTCCCCCGCTATGGGGCACCAGTTTCTTATGGTTTTAGGCGGGCATTTCAAAGTGACGTAAAACTGGTCGCAATTAACGATGCTGGCATTAATTACACGATACATTAGAGCATTTACGAATCAGTTTCGGGATTACCACACACTAAGCTAAAAATTACAGTAAAAACGTAATAGGCGAAAATTTCGCTGTATCGGGTCCTTTAAAAATGAAGCAAGGGCTGCCATGTTCAGCCAAGCATTCGCTCACTCACCAGTGGAGGGAGGAGATTCACCAGGCTCGGAGAGTTTCAGGGTTCGCTGCTGCCGAGGTGTGCCTGCACGTGCGTGTAATCGAGAAATTAAGTAATTAAATTCCGGGGCCTCACGTGCTGAAACCGCAATACGATTATGGCACAACCAAATCAACCCAACAGACTATTAGACCGGGGAAAGCATAGGCGTAACAATGCAAAGCAAGACTCCTTGCTTTGTGTTGTTACGCCGGTTACGCATCGAGTTTGTGCCACATATGTGGGGCCACACCGCACGTAGACGTCAGACTCTGCCCAGGTGGTGCTGCGAAAAACATCGCAGCCCCGGCACTAACTGGGTAGTACAAAGAGAGCCATCCGCAAGCGAATGTGCATAGGCTACAATAGAACCCCCCCACCCCTCTTTCGTTTTGTGTCGAGGTGTGGTTTCCTAAAAATCAAGGACCTCGAAGGCTTCTTCCACCAATCCATGCTTCAAAAAAAGTAGGAAGTTCATCAACGAGGATTGAGGGTACAATGCAAATGAAGTTTCAGTTGTTACGGCGCGCTGCAGCACACAAGTACAAGCGAGCATCGCACGACATTGGGTTCGAGGAGAGGTCTCCGACGTCCATTTTCTAGTGCCTAAATGCGTTAAATTCAAGTGTATACGTAATACCAAAACGATGAAGTACATATGCAATCAATTTACTTAGCTATGTATCTTACGATCAGTGCAACAAAGCTCAACAAGAGTCGCAAAGTGGGCCTGTTGGTAGGTCATTAGAGGAAATAGTTGCAGCGCGAACTTAACACAAGGACAAAAGAAAGAAGACAACACACGCAGCGCTACTAGCAACAATGTTTACTTTTAGAGACCCCGACCGCCCTAAATATACCACAACCGCAACAGCGAACAAAGGTCACGTGGTGGTAACGACCACGGTGTAAGAAAGATTTAGGTGCTGACACTCGCCTCTCCGCTTGAGGAGAGGGCGCGGGCAGATTGTGTTCGCCGATGACCTTGAACCACGAGTAGTTTTCGCGGCGAGCGTTGAGATGGCGCTACGGTCAGGGGTCTCAGGTGGTCGCGCGGCGCTCATTCTGAAATTCGCGCTCAAAGAAAGACCTTCCTGAACGCTTTGTGTGCATGACATTCTGTGATTTATAAACGCGCTGCCCTGTGCCTGTGAGCCCTGTCAGTGCATTTGTTTTGCTAATTCGTGTATTGTGATTGAGTGCACGTATACCTCGATGCTGTGTATGATGCCGAGTACCCTTTAGCGGCCTTGTCGCTGGCTGCGCCTCGAAATGGGCAAAAAACTTTTTGTCCCGAATTGCAAGTCTGTGTATAGGACTTGTGTGGAGCGTGTGTCGCTTTTCAAGGCTCCGCGTGAACCAAAGCGCTTAGATAAGTGGCGACGGGCGATTCCGAGAGCAGACAGAGTATTGAGCCGACTGACCATGTGTGCGCGAAGCATTTCCTGGAAGAAGCGATCTCTGCAACATATCATGCAGAGTACAAGGGAAACGTCCTGTTGCACGCCCGAAAGAGACCTACGCTCTCTTCGGATGCTGTGCCTAGCATTTCGACGGCTGCCCAAAATACCCGACCATGCTAGATGCAGCTCACTTCAGGGGGCTGGTTGACTGCATACTATATTATGTGGTTGTATTCTTGAGCCGGAAGTTAATGAAAGGCACCAGTTGCCCTTGCTGCCGATCGGCTTTTACAATACCAGAAAACAACTCTGCTGAGGCATCCCTGACTAACACAAAAATGAGAGGTGGACTGCTGCACCCCAACTCAAAGCTCGTTGAGCTGTTGAGAGCGGCTGAAGAATATTTTGCAAAAAATGCAGAAAGCCAGTCTGTATACTGGGAAACGGTGGAGCATGTGCTAGATACAAAGAGCATAACTTTTCCATGTGCTGAGCACAAAGAAGAGGTCATTGCACACATTCTCCACTATTATATAACAATGAAAATGCGGCAGCACTGCAAAGCCGTAAGCACGAACTTGAAAATACAAGCTCAAGAGAAAAAAAAGCAAGCAAAGCTTTGTTCGTCCTGAATTTTATTGTCAAGTTAGCAGAATATATAAATTTTTCTCCCTTGTGAATTTATACTGCAAAATTTTATCGTGCGTTATAGCATATGTACCATGTAATACAGTTTTTACCTAGTCACATAGCTTTTTGGCAGAATAAAGTACACGTTCAGCCCTTGTTTCAGCACATCATTCTTCACATTCCAGCACGCCCCACTAGACCTGCTTATTGTAGAGGATTATACTCTATAATATTTCTTTTTGGTGTCTTGAAATGGCAGAAGAGGATAAAAAATGTGCATATTCGTGGACAAGAGCTGCACAAAATAGAATGCTTTAGGTAGTGCGCTCGCTTTCACTCTCTGATAAGCACTTCATCAAGTTGAAGTCGGCGCGGCTTACTAAAGTGGCGCAAAGTATGGCTGACGGGATTAGCCCAGATTAGCCCGACAGTCCCAACGTGGGTGCGGTCCGTGTTAACCAAGGGTTGACTTTCGGGACCCAATGAAGTTCTTCATACCATATCATGCAGCCGACATTGGCAGAGGCCAAAATGCAGCAAATGCGAGACGCTAACCGCAAAACTGGCAGGGGTCGCGTGTCGATTGAAGTTCTTAATAGAACGCGTGTAAGTTTCGTGATACATTGCTTGAAACTTGTCCGACAAAGTTTTTTTTTTTCGTTCAGTTTGCTAAGCAACTAGAGCGCAACAGCGATATCCACACGCAGACACTGACACATACACACAAACACACACACACAAATGCACACACATACGCACGCACACGCGCACATGCCCTCACACGCACGCACGCACTCACACACACATGCGCGCACGCACACACGCCATACACACATGCACGCGCACGCACACAAACGCACACACGCGCATGCATACAGACAGGCACACATACGCACGCACGCACGCAAATTCGCACAAATGCACACACGCGCACGCACACAAACGCACATGTATACAGACACGCACACATACGCATGCACGCACGCAAATGCACAAACACGCGCGCACGCGCACAAATGCACACACGCGCACGCACACATGCACTCACACACACGCAGACACACGCGCGCGCACGCACATACGCGATACACACAAACACGCACACACATGCACGCGCACGCACACAAATGCATACACGCACATGCACACAGACGCGCGCACAGACGCACGCACGCACGTGAATGCACACACACGCAGGCACATGCCCTGCGCGCACGCACTCACACACGCGCACGCACTCACACACACGCAGACGGGATGTGTGTGTGTGTATTGCGCGCACGCAATACACACACACACACATGCACGCGCACGCACACAAATGCACACACGCACATGCACACAGACGCACACACGTACGCACGCACGCACGCAAATGCACCCACACGCGCGCAAATGCACGCATGCGCAGTCACATGCGCTTACACACGCGCACGCACTCACATACACGCAGACACACGCGCAATACACGCACACACATACATGCACGCTCACGCACATGCACACAAACGCGCACACACACGCTCGCACGCAAATGCACACACACGCTCGCACGCACACATGTGCTCACACACACGCAGGCACACTTGCACGCACACACACACACACATACACAGGCTACACACACACGCGCGCAAGCACACACTCGCAATACACACACGCACGCACACACACGAGCACGCACGCACACTATCGCCTTCCTTATCGCTAGCGTGCCTTCACTCTTCGGTGGAGACTGCCTCAAAGTAAGCGAAACCGCAAACGCCCTCGAGCTGCTATCCTTCGAGTTGCTATCCTTATAGCAGCTACCTCGAATTTTCACTCACTGCCAATGCTCCTTTTTTGCTCAGAACCAAAGACGCCAACGCCGACGCCGCCGACACCGGAATTTAAGCGAAACGAGCGAGCTCATTAACGCGGTCGCCTCAAAATGCGACCGCTCTCCAGACCAACGTTTGCTGCTGTCGGAACATTTATATGACAAGAACGCTGTTGGGAAATAACCTTCCGATACAATTAAAAATCAATTTCTTTACTGCAGAATCTCAGTGTACTAATTTATTCACATCTATGTGCATAAGTATATCGAACGTAATAAACAAGCGAGGCTCCGCAGCAATAACGTACTACGCGCGGATCGGCGCCTTTCCCCAATGAGCCCCCGTCTGTTAGCGCCACCTGTCGCAGCCAAAGGAAACAGCCAAGGCGGCGAACACAATCTGGACGCTGCGCCGGCGGCAGAGTCATCACCTAACATATTCTTACACCATGGTACCTAAGACATGCGCGAGGGAGTCACCCATACAACAGGTGGTAACCGGTCAGTACGAAGATGTCAGCGTTTTCGCCAAGAAACCTAACTCTTTTGTCGACAATGATACATATGGCTTACTAACGCAGATATCACCAAGAGCGTTGGTGTGCTCAGCTTCTACGATAAGGCGGGCGATCTCATCCTTGTGACCATAGAGTTTCCTAAAATGACCTAGAGGGAACTCTGGCGCTGCGATCGTTCAGCCACCATGGGAATGATGGGTAGTACACGGATTTGCCTAGTCTTCGTGCTTGTGGGCTTCGAACGCACTTGTGGCTTTGTTTATTGCTATGTTTTGGTTTTCTTTCGGATAAAAGAAAGGATCGTTGTGAACTTCGTGACCAGATTTGAATCGGTGAGCCTAAAGAAGTTAAAGTGGTGAAGTGAAACTGCTGATTTTTGCTGAACTTCGTTTTGCGACAAAGAGGATGCAGGCGACGCGGAGCCAAACGGAGCCGAAAGAACGAAGTTTAGACAAATCCGTGTACTACCCATGATTCCCATGCTGGCTGAAGCGCGATGCATTGCAGCTCCCATAGACACTAGCGCCAGAGTTCCCTCTAGTAAGTATTGTAGGAAACTCTATGCTTGTGACGACCCAAAACGATAGTCCGGTCAAAGTTTGGCCGACAACCCCACGACTGAGTGTAGAGGGCGAGGAACCCCATCAGGTGACAGCTTCTTAGTCTTGTTGTCAAGATATTTACGCACCTGTTAGTCTGTCAAACGTATTTTCCACAGGAGAGCAGGATGCAATATATGACGAAAGCCTTGCATTCTATGAATTTGTACTTGTGCTTGATGCTACACTGTTTTTTCTGTTCTGTTTCTGTTTTACTATTCCCTCCCGCATTGCCTACAGCTAAAATGCATTGAAAGTAGCATTGATGAGTATGGTGTGCTCAAGTTATCTTCTGAAGCTGGCATCTCAATTGACGATTTCCTTTCTTTGTTTAAATTTTGCTTAAGCTCAACTTTTATACAACTGAAGCATTCTGTGCTATTGCAAAAAAGAGGTGTCTGTATAGGCTCTTGTATCGCCTCTGTGTTAAGTAATCCATTTTTAGCTGAACTTGACAGAGGCTTGGCTTATCCTCTCGAAGGAACAAATCTACAAAAAGTTTTTCGCTATGTGGTTGATTTTATCATTTTTATTGACCGCTCATTGAGCGTTTTCTGAAAGAGAGCACTGAAGTGCTGAATGTGCGTCCCGATAGTCTTAACCCTCTCGAAGTCATGGTCGAATGGCCAGTGACGGGCGCACTAACTACCGGCTATGCTGGTGTTGCACACCTCGTACTAACAAGGGACTACTTCCCTTTCACTCTAACCACTCTAAACTGACAAAGAAAGGCATCAACCTGATGGGTCATAGTTTCACGCAACAGATATCACGCCTAAAAGAAGCCAGCTATTCAGATCACGTACTGGTCTCGGTAGTAGAGAAGAATCAAGAAAATTCGTGCATGATCGAGCGAACCTGACCCACCAGACCCCGCTACTCCCGACTACAGAAACACGGCCGTAATTCCCTATATCCACAAACTGTCTCATAACATCAAGAAATTGGTCCTACGTGAAAATATCAGGGCAGTTTTCTCTGTGTCCCACAAGCTGGGGAGCCTCTGTTTGAAAATTAATCCTTCTAGAACAGAAAAAACAGTGTAGCATCAAGCACAAATTCACAGAATGCAAGGCATTCGTCATCTATCGCATCCCGCTGTCCTGTGAAAAATACTACGTTGGACTGACTAGCAGGTGTGCAAATGTGCCACTATGAGAGCACGACAACAAGACCAAGAAGCTGCCACCCGACAGTTTCCTCGCCCTCCACATCGTGTGTTTGTCGGCCAATTTTGACCCGACTATAGTTTCGGGTCATCACAAGGACGACATCACCCGCCTCATCGTAGAAGCTGAGCATATCGAGGGTCTTTGCGATATCTGCATAAGTAAACCCTCTGTAACATTGCGAACAAAAAATTTAAGTTTCCTGCGAAAACGCTGACATGTTGGTACTGTCCGGTTACCACCTGTTACTATGCCATTGTATGCGTGACTCCCTCGCGTGTGTGTGTCATTACCACGTGACGTTTGTTCACTGTTGCGTTTGTGGTATAGTATTTAGGGCGGTCGAGGTCTCAAAACAGAAACATTGTTGCTAGTAGAGATGAGTGTGTTGTTTTCTTTCTTTTGTCCTTGTGTTGAGTTTGCGCTGCGACCAATTCCTACAAAGCTCCCTTTATCAGGGAAGAATGGTCCTGGCGATTTTCGCCTTTTCAGTTTCATTCTCTCTTCATCTCATGCTTCCTGTGTGTTGGACTGTTTTATTACGCATCCTCGAATGTTCTGTTGACAGCTGTCTGCCGTTTGTACGTATTGCAAATGGGAATACGTGCGTGTCCACTTTCGCGGGGTACAACCCAAGGCAATACCGTGGCCTCCGACATTAGCTCCGGCAATCGCGGAGGCCGCGGGAAAAACAAACACGAAGGTGGTCGCGAGTAACGTTTTGTGATTCACTTGTATGACGCACGTGTTAGCATTTGCTAGTTAAAACCAGAACTCTGAGCCTTCAAAACGTACGTGCGCCATACTGTGTGGTCACGACCAATTCAGATTAGTTGTAGGTGGTGTTTACTAGGCAAGCTCTTTCGTGGTTGATTCTGCACACACGCGGTTCACCACTGCTTATGCACCATCTCTAAATGAGTAAATGATCTTTTACTCAATATCTGCTTCTTAGTTTCAGACTATAACAGAAGGAAGGCTTATGGATAAAGGTTACTGACCACGAAGGATTGAGCCTCGCAACTCTGAGTGTAACCTGGTTACTATTTCTCTGCTCTAGTTGAACTGTAACACCTGCATTTTGCCAGAAACGTGCCCATGACTGGTGCATACTCACCAAGCAGTGGCCTAGTGTAGGCCTGGCGGCATATCGGTGACAGTTGCATGCCTTCACCGCCCGGGCTCGAGCCCTGGCTGCAACGGGTGCGTATGCCGGACGCCCCACCGATAGGGCTGGAGCACAGCGCCATCTGCACGGGCAGAAAGGAAGCTGAAGCGCTCGATGTTCAACCTTTTTTGTCGTGCGCATACAGAGACCTGCAAGACCCTGCTAACGCATTGACATAGAACAAAACCGGGCTTGGATAACTTCAAAACTTCAGAACCAACAGCTGCGCAGCAACATGAAAAATGAATTAGGCTGCGAAATTACAGTAGACTGGGACCAGGAAAATATGTTCCATTTAACAACAGTTCCACATAAAAGGGGCCCTGCAACACTTTTCCAAGTTATAATGGAATAGTCTATCAGCTCATGATGCCTCACAAATGACATGACAGAAAAATATTTAGAATCCGTCAAGTATGAGAGGAATTACAGGGATTTGCCACACCCTAAAAGAGCATTCTCTCTTCTTAAGTACCAGTGAGTGCACTGAAAGCTACGCAGAGGGGGGGGGGGGGGACGCAAGAGGATGCGTCCCTTCGTCAGCGCGTGTCATGACCTTAAGCGCTTTCAGCGTGATCGTGAGCGTTTGCGCGGGCCCCTGGCGGCATCCACGGTGGCAACTGTAACTATGCAGCTCACGATGCTCAAATCAGCCAATGGCCGTGGAATTTGGGTTTATGGTGTGGTCATTTGGGTTTATGGCATCATTTGTTGAGAAAAGAGGGAGCGATTCCTAGCTGACTTTGAGAATGAATTGTAAATTCCAGGCTGCATGCTGCGCTATAATGTTTGGCTAGCGTGTTCTAGGGAGCCTCAACTACCGAATGGCAGCATTTTCTGACCATGCTCAAAAAGTGTTGCAGGGCCCCTTTAAGGAGCTATTCCATTTAAGAAATTTCCATTTACTGTATTGTAAATAGAAATCTGTAATTGTGTCTACTGTATATCCTCTCGATGAAGAAAATTATGACTGAGACTCCTTTTATCAAATATTTCCTGGCAAAGCCGGCACTAGAAAGCAAATGCACTAACCAGGCCTCATTATGTTTCATCACGTACCAATAACTGTTTTATGATATCAGAAATTGCATCAGATCTAATGTGCACACTTCTACCACTATTACAAATAACAAAACAATCAAGGATTTTTGTGCATTAATATCTGGCAGATAACTCACGTGCACGGGTGTTGAGGACTGCCTCCTCAACGGGCCGTCCATCAAGAGGCTTAGTCGTTCACTTTCACGCCTGAAACACAGAACAGACCGCCGTTAATTTGACAAGAATGGCAAGACTAACCAACCAGTTAAGATAGCAGTGATTCAAAATTTGCAAGCACTAAATACAGACAAAATGTGGCAATAGGCACAGACAAAAAATGCCGTACTTAGACTAAGACGTGTGAAAGAAAGGAAATAGCTTCCAAGAGATTTGCGCACATTTAAGCAGATACAAATCAAGTTTAATTAGTACTGTTGAGGTTTTACATCCCAAAACCACGATATGATTATGAGGGACACCATAGTGGAGGGCTCCGGAAATTTTGACCTTCTGGTGTTCTTTAACACCATTCTAACATCGCTATTTCTTTAGCTGATGACTAGCACCACCTACAGCACATCAAGCAGGCCTCAATGAGGCCTGCTTGGGCCTGCTTGATGTGCTGTAGGTGGCACTAGTCATCAGCTAAAGAAATAGCGATGTTTGAATGCATCAAAGAAGCGTCCCGTGTGTAGGACACTGGGCATATATGGGTTAACATTCGTCTAAATCTAAGTGCACTGGCCTCCAGCATTTTGCCTCAATCGAAATGCGGCCGTGGCGGCCGGGATTCGATCCCGCAACCTTTGGGTCAGCAGTCAAGCGCTGTACTATAACCACTAGACCACCACGGTGGGTGCAAATGATGTTTAGGCAAATGCAAATCAAAGATTGAAGAGCTGTTACGTCACATATGAAGCAATGTCTGGGCAGATGCACTTTGAAAATTATTTTCCACTCTGTGCCGACAATGTCTTCCCCAGTGCAAGGTCAAACTTGACGAGACTACCACTAAATATTCTGTAAAATTGGCTTTGAAAAAGCAATGTGAAAATTCGACACTTCGAGGCGCGAGAGTGGTCACATTCTGTTGCACGTTCTAAACACAGTATCGAATGGAAGAAAGAATGGCACGGGAACAGGACAGTTGGGTAGCAAGGACTCTTCAGTTTTGTATAGATGTGACGAATGGGGATGGTATCTCAATAGCTACATGCCGCCAAAGCCATGACAGCACAAACAAGTACCTAACCTACAATAATAAAAATACGCACAAGCGATCAGTCATATGTTCACATAGGTGCTGCGACAAGGGAAACATTGGTATCTTTTTCCACCCCGACGTTTAAGACCAACCACATTCAACATTGCCACACAACGTTCGATACCACCTCAGAAAAAGTGTTGTTTGACTCCCATATACAGATTCGCTGTAATTGCACACAGCTGTGCCCTTAACCCTTTCCTTACAATGAAAAAAGAAGAAGATTGCGCCAAATTGTAACATGCCTTTGTAAGTTTACAAGTGATATTACAAGTGCTGCATATGAACAATACCAATAAGCAAAGTTTGAAACCTCAACATGCCAGTTTAAGCATGGGAAGCTTAAAATGAAACCTACAGTGCTTTTGATATGCTGGTGCGAATCTCCAGCTGTAGACAGCTCAAGGAACCAAGGAAGACTATAATGAATGAAGTTTAACACCAAAATAGTTTCGATGTTTTTTATTTTTAAATAGGGGTGTGCGAATATTCGAAATTTTGAATATTTTTCGAACAGGGTTTGCTATTCGATTCAATTCGCACTGGAATTTTACTATTCGAACTTCCCAAAAACAAGTACAGTCAATGTCCGATTGAAAGTGACCCCTTCAGATTTTCAATATGCCTCACCTCATTACAATTGTATTGCGGCAAAGCTGCCTTTCAAGCTCCGTTACAGTCGAACTTTGCGAAGACGCAGTCAACGTCCGATTGGAAGTGGTCCCTAGATATTCAATATGCTTCACCTCATCACACCCCCGTATTGCGGCAAAGCTGCCTTTCAAGCCCCGCTACGGTCGCAAATGTATTAACTCCAGAAAACACTGGTTCCAACATGCAGATGAAAGATGTGGCAGAGTTGGGGGCTCAATTAATGCTGTTTTGGGCCTGAAATTTGGGCAGGAAGTCTGAAAAATCGGACGCCGAAGCTTTTTAGCATCCGAAATTTCATACGTTCTTGTATATCGACGTCTACGAGGCAGATTTGGAACTCCGAACTTAAAGGTGTCCGCCACATCAGTTGGGCCTCCACAGAAGTTGAAAGAGGAGGAGGGGCTGAAGAAATTGCATCTTTACCTATCACGTGTAAAGTGTTGTCGGCAACACCTTGGTTGCACCAAATCATCTACATAAATAGAATTCGGCCTCCACATTGCCTCATTCTTCATAATACAACTATGAAACACCACCCCGCCAGTGCTTCATCAACCTAAAGAAAAGAAACACTTTGATGTTGCTATCTCATAAGATGCTTAGGAATCCTCTCTAACTATTTTTTTCTGCAATTTCACTTCGAAGTATTCGAACAATATTTTAGAAATATTCGAGAAATATTCGAAAAATATTCGATTCGACTCGCACTCACACCTGAATATTTGAATTCACTTCGCACCCAAAATTTTGCTATTCGCACAGCTCTATTTTTAAATGTAAGACTGATAATATAATACTAATTTGTGGGCTTTTATGTCCCAAAACCAAAATATGATTATAAGGCACGCTGTAGTAGAGGAATCCGGAAATTTTGACCACCTGGGGTTCTTCAGTGTACACCTAAATCTAAGGACATGAGTCTGTAGCTTTTTGCCTCCATAGAAAAGCAACTGCCGTGCCTGGGATCGAACCCGCGACCTTCAGGGGCACCATAACCATTGCGGTGGCGTAGAAAGCAAGACTGACAAGTTCTAACATGTCATGATGTGCCTGCGCAACTAAAGAAACAGCACAGCTAAAGCGCACCTCTCGGGAGTGTGCGTCCTCGCCTCAACGGTGTTGCAGAAGAGCTTTCGTCGAAGCGAATCGCGGCTGTGGTTCACTTGATGGGCAGCTTGCTTGTCTTGTGCCGAGTGAAACTTCATGTAGTCTCCTGCGAAACAATCACGCATCATACCTTAGCGGGGTACTGAAACGAAAATTATCGGTCATTCTTTTGTGTCAAATGAAGGGACAACTCCTCAAGAGCCAAGGACTGGTAAGCAAGGATGCAGATTGAAGAATTACAGCATGCTTTTAAAAGCTGGTTTCAGTTCCTACTGCACCCTGGCGTCATGGCAATACGAGCTTCTCGTCACGTGCTTGCCCCGAGATACTGCGACATGTCCACGGCCGCTCCGCTCCGTGGAAACGTCACGGAGCGGCCGTGGGAACGTGCATCACCAGGCAGCCATTTTGTATGTTTTGGCACACAACGTCATCATAATTAGCCATATTGGTGCATGAAGTCGCCAGAATTGATACTGTAGCTCAACGTCTTGCTAGTGTCGATGTCAATAGGTGTGCCAAGCACAAATTCCCTTTATAAGTCAACTTAAAATGCCTTATCAGCATTTACTGAGAGCTGTTTCAGCCATACTCGGAGCTGTCTCTGTATACAGGAGATTTGTGTGGCAGAGTGAACTTGGCTACGAAAATTGGTGCCAGTACCCGAACAACATCGCCTGCCTTCGAATCAAATTGAAAATAAATTCAGGGGCTTTACGTGCAAGAACCAAGGCGTTGTTATAAGACACACCGCGGTGAGTGGCTCCATATTAAGTTTGACCTCCTGAGATACTCCGACACGCAGTTAAATTTAAGTCTGCAGGTGTCCTCGCATTATAGCCCCATTGACATGCAGCTGCAGCGGCTGGGAATTGAGCCCATGCCCTCATGCTTAACAACGCAACATCGTAAGTGTCAAGCAACTATGGTGGACCGTCAAGTGTCTTTAAATAGAAGGCATGTGCACATGTGAACACACATGCTAGCTTGCACACCACCCGTTCTGTTTTGCCGGTGTTTGCACATTTGAAGTATGTAGTGCTGAAATATGCAAGAAGCGAGCATTAGAAACCAAGAAATTCTGCCAGCCCCAATTAGACTGGCAAAAAAACTTTGCTATGAATTGTTTAGTTGCTGATTTTGCATAATCCATTATGATGAATTGAAGCTACTATGTCAAGACACCTGCTTCTAGCAATAACACAGGACCGTGGTCAATACGTACTACGCCATGTGGTCAAATGCGTACTACTAGTAAATTGCGATTCAAAATGTACTGCTGTGTACACTCAGTCAAATGCGAACAGTGTAGTTCGTGGTCTTTGAGCAACCTAGTATAGAAAGCAAACAGCACGAACTCGTACGACCAACTGTGATACTACTTTGACGAGCAATGTTTGTGTTACAGGAGCGAGGCCTTTTGCTCTTTGTTAGGTTACAGAAAAACTGCATATGCCATCATTTGCACTTTAGTGATTGCAAACACTAGACCTCAATTTATTGACATCGCCAATTTCAACAAACTAGGTGCCGATATGTCTTAATCTATACATTGCCAACAGAGCTCAAACAATCACCAGCACGAAGTTTTGCTTTTTCGCTATTGAACCATGCCCATCCATTAAGAAATTATCATAAAAAAAGCTGAGACATGGAAACACAGAGTCAAGAGAAGAGAGCACGACAACACAAACGTGTTTGCACATCTTACATTCTTCAAAAAGGTACCTGCTTTAGAAGCCTATTCCTTAATCTTCGAGTGCATTTTTATAAAACACAGTTTATGCACATGTATGTGCAGATTTCGAATATGCAATAATTTTTCTGGTACAACATGCATTTTTTTAAATATAAATCATTTTATTCACCTTATTAGCAGAAAGATTTCTTTCTTAACTGTGAGAGTTACAAAGTAATTCAATACAGCACAGTAATCTGGAATCGAAACTGCATGCAGTAAAACAAGAATAGGTACTCTAAGCCCATTTGAACAAAAGTTACCTTACCTTGAGCAATGGTGAACAAAATCTCAGCTTGACATCAACTCACTCGCTTATGTTCAATATACCACAACTCTTGTTCAAATGGGTTTATAAAATCCATTCTTGTTTCACTGCATACAGTTCTTATTGTGGATCATTGTGATATGTTGATTTACTTTGCAACTCTAGGAGTTTTAGAAGAAGATCTTGTTCCAAATAACACAAGGTGTTACATGATATCTTAACAAATAGATTAGAAAAATGAATGCACATTTAGAATCGGCACAAAAATGCATAAGCAGTGAAAG
The DNA here is from genome assembly GCF_013339695.2 of Rhipicephalus sanguineus. NCBI lineage: Eukaryota > Metazoa > Arthropoda > Arachnida > Ixodida > Ixodidae > Rhipicephalus > Rhipicephalus sanguineus. Next base: position 79,182,009 of record NC_051184.2, on the reverse strand, counting down.
TTTCATGAAAATACACTCAGAAACAAAAGACACATTTCTAAAGCAGGGTCTCCTTTTCAAGGGGCCCTGCAATACTTTTCGAAGTACTAATCATCAAATGGCGTCATTAAAGAAGTTTATTGCCTCACGAATCGACAGTCGCAAGAATGCTTATAATCCATGAAGTACAAGCGGAGTTACAGGGATTTCTCGCAGGCTTTAAGTGTTCTCTCTCTCTCACTGCATCCCGTGGCAGCTGCAGTAACTATATGCAGCTCACGATGCTCAAATCGTGTTTATGGCGTGGACATTTGGGTTCATAATATCATTTGTCGAGGGAAGGGCGAGCGCTTGCTGGCTGACTGGGAATTAATTGCGAATTCCAGGCCGCGTGCTGCACTAAAATTTGGCTCACGTGTTCTCGGGAGCCTCAACTACCGATCGGCAGCACTTTCTGACGCTGAAGCTATGTGTTGCAGGGCCCCCTTTAATGATGAACCCTTAGCAACTAGCTCTGCTTTCTGTCATAAACATTAAGAAATATTTCTCCATCATACTTCTCATTGTCTACCTGTCTGCCAGAGTCGTTTGCTTTAATGTACGGGCATCATTATAAATGCACATCACTGCATGCGCTGGCTTACCCAAAACCGCGTTGAGATCAACATCTGGAGGTATTGTGAGCGTCGTCTGAGTCCAAGCTGCACGGCAAAGGCACATGCAGGAAACAGTCAACAAAGATGCACCGATTAAGCCACTTAAAAATAACAACCTTTAATAACAACATCAGCTGATATAACTATGCCTACAAAAAGATGTCAAGGCAGTACACGCTACAATAGTATTATGTTGTACCAACAGGCCCATTCGCCACAGTAGTGAAGATATTGTTACGTGTAGCTTGTTACTTTGAAATAGGTACTTTGAAATAAGTCTCATCATGACATCACACATTGGTATCGGAGGAGCGTCAACAGCAATTGCAAAAATACGACACTGACACGAGTTTTCACTTCTAAAAACGAAACTCTTACTAAATTAACAAGAGATATTGGTTCATCTACTTGACTACCACTTTAAGTGTGTCCTTTTAGTACATCTTTAAGCAAATCATTGAAACAAAAAAAGAAAAAGCAGCTTCTTTGGTATAAATACGATACTTTTTTTCCAATCACTGAGAATGGCAATTTTGGTGGGAAGTGGAGGAAGAATCATACTTTTTCTTTAAAGTTCGATAAAGCACGTGCAGTTGTTGAGAAGGAAGACATACCTGAGGACATCAGAGGGCGCTGTTGTTCCATCAAGGAGGGATCGCCATGGGCAAGGCCTGAAAAATGAAAAAGAAAGCAAGAAAAAAATTTGGAGGAAGCTTTAGCTTCACATTTAAGAATGAAACGCGATAGCGTAATTGGGGCCCCGTTTGTGTCACTTCCTCATTTGATTGCCACGTTTCGCTTGTCGGTGGACTGTTCGATCACACCGCAAGGAAACTAATGTTTGCGCGCGTGCCATTGGCTGGCGTAAACTCTCCTAGGGTGCCTACTGCAAGTACAGTTCATCTTTGAGCAGGTAGTGCACAAAACAAAGACACAAGCAAGACGATCGCTAAGGTCTTACAGTTTACAAGGTGCGTTTGTATCTTACAAACTCGCCCAGATTCAGTATTGCGAGCAATTCACCGTTTTGCAAACTAGTGAAGCACCCACTATGCATCCGTAAGGTAATACACACACCTATGTAGCTTCACACTTTGCTGATGCTGTGGCTGATGATGATGACTAATTATGGCTCAGCACTTTGTAATGGGCGGGCCTTTAAGCCACCCACTCGTTGCACAACTCAAACGGTGCGATGCCTGATGCGATTCTGTGCTTCTGCCACACACTATTACATCAGTTAATGTCACTCCTAGCTCTACATGATGCGTGTGTAAAGGGTTATTTCTTGAAGCAGTTTCAAGCATTGGCGTGGCTCTGTGGTAGAGCACCCAACTGCCCCGCAGAAGGCCTAGGTACGATTCTGGCTTGAACCCTCGATTTTTATTCTATGCATCACTTGGGATTTCTCACTGTTAGTGTTGGCAGCAAATGCTGCCAACACTAACAGTGAGATTTCAGTGACACAGGCTCTTTAACGCTAGAGCATTAAAAAGAAATTATTTTTGATTGTGCAACTGATGCATACAGGCAGTTGCAAATGCAGTGCAACTGTTAGGCATAGCTGCATAGTAACTGCTATAAATTCTTGTTTGGACAAAACAGGCACACAAGACATGCAGCAACTCTGCGCAGCTACTATGCAACTGCTTGTGTGCAACAAAGAATATATGGAAAATACTATACTGGTTACACGCAGAACAGAGACTGGAATTGCAGCTAAAGCATCCTGTAGCCTGCATTGTGTGCAGGATGGTGAATGCTGCCATGACATCTTCAACTTTTCCTACCCTATTAAATGCTTCTGGAGTAGTGAATCTAATGGAGTCTTTCACTGGTAGATCCAGAAGAGTTTTTTTTGCTCAGCAGCAAGAAATCTGAATTTCACTGGTCAATCGCTAGATGGTCCATGCTTTTCACTAGTCACTTCAGATCAACTCCCTTGTTTGAAGGGTCCTGCAGTTACCAAGCCTACGGAATAATGTACAGAGTTGTCCACATTTAAGCTGAACACCTCATTAGTATTCAAGACCTCATTGAAGCTGTTGTTTATTACATAATTTGGAAAATCATTACTGTGTTTGTCGACACCATGATTAGACGTTCTATAACGGGCATTGCACTCGTGAAGTATAAGAAACGTACTAGTTTTACCGGTTTGAATACTAATGAGGTGTTCAGCTTAGATGTGGTCGACCCTGTACATACTACAAGGAAGAATCAGCATGCCCTAAGTATTTTTTATAATATCCTCTTGAAGACCAGTTTCAGTTTATATATTCATGTGGTGGTCCCATGGGAACACAGCATAGCCACCTCTTAGCACTCTCTCCTGCTTGCTCAGTTGTGCTACTAATTACACATCACTATGCGCTGTAGTACTACATTTATTATGATAATTTTTCATTTTCACCACTTTGCAAGATGTATAGCTGATACATTTAAGGCGGAAAGTTGGGCTAGTTGGCAACGTGAATAATAGGACATGTTTACTAGCCTCTCCTGCATTCCTTCTTCTCGTCCACATATTTTTTGCTAGTAAACATGTCCTATTATGTATAGCTGTTCATTATACCTATATTGTGAAGTAGCGCACTTTGGACGGGGACAAGAAGGGCACGACACTCTTAATGTATAGCTGTTACCTCAATGCAGTTTATTCGGCCGAGCCGCATGCCGAGCACTACCGACAATGACTATTTGCATATACTGGTGAAGCAGATGAAAAGTGAATGTTACGCTCACACTAATACTATTAGATCAGAGATGTTATGATCGGTTTGCCAGGTGTCATAGAGAGAAAATTATCATCATCATGAACTGGAGAGTTGCTCGGAGAAGCTCGTACATTGTTACACTTTAAGAAATCCACCAAAGCGTTGAAATCTGAAAAAAACCGAGAGGCAGAAGCAGAGACAGTGCCACCTCTGTGTCACTGTCTCTGCATCTGCCTCTCAGTTTTTCAGATTTCGACGTTTTAGTGGCTTTCATCATGAACCGGCATGTGCTCACACTCACCGCCCAAGAACTCTGTAGAGATTGTTAACAAGAGAAGCTGAAACGAGTGGTCATGTAGTATAGTATAGCCTAAAGTCCCTAGATTTTTCCCTGTTCTTTCTTAAGTACCGACAACCATTGAAGCGCCGTCGACGAATCTCATTGGCTAACGCTCGTTTTCGGTAGCCATGTTCTTCCTAACGCTTTTCCAGCACCTGGTGAAACGCGATCCCCCATTCACTAATGACAGGGGGTTGACGGGAGGAGAAAGGCGCGCCGCGTTAGCATATTGTCCGCTGAGAGATGCGTGGCTAATGTACTTAGACGCGCATGGCTTTGTAAATCTTCCAAGTTGGGAAGAAAATGGCGTCCGACGCCAGCTGCGCGTGAGAGAGGGCCAGGAAAGGAGGCAGTTGTCGGTACTTAAGTAAAAAGGACAAATCTAGGGACTTTAGTATAGCCATGTAGTATAGTATAGTATAGCAAGGGGTGGGAAAGAGGCAAGAGGGTAAAAGCCTAGCCAAGCCAGGATCAGCCAGGTGGCCGCCAGCACTGCTGTGACCCAACTTTGTGCGAATTAGTGCAACCTGCGCTAATTTTTTTACGACTTGATATGCACGCGCATAAACTAAAATAAAATGTGAGAATTTAGACAAGACCACTTGTCAAAACGTTAGCTCCAGTGACAAGTCATGTTCAAAAAATTTTCATCTCTTAAGGTTTCCATCTTTCCCTGAACTTCTGCCTCAAAAGAAACAGGGAGGGGGCAGGCTGACAACTGCCACTTAAAGGGGCATAACAACTGCCTACTTCGGTAGAAGGAACAAGAAATACCGCATTTTTATCGCGCATAAGCCGCGCCCTGCACGAAGCCCAAACCACGGAACGATTTAAAAAAGAATGATGTCCGGGTACTGCCGAAGAGGCACTTCCCTTGCATTGCCGTGAAGCAGTGCGGTGAAGACAGCTAGCACGCCGAAATTCGCGTATGACCGGCACCCCGACTAGCTCCGAATTTTCTGTTCGCAGCTATTTTCTGCGACTTGCACGCGATAAAATACGATAGACGAAGACACTGCGGGAACAGGAGGCCCAAAGAAATTAAGATTCGTTACCGAGGTACACTCTAACAGGCATGGTGGCTGCGGTGCTCGACTGGTAGGTCGGTTCCCAGAGGAATGGCGCCGCTCGAGCGTGGTCGAACGCCGATGGCGGACAGTCACTTTGTCAGCGACCGACTCTCAAGCACACTACCCACTACAGAACAAAAATGCGCGTGCGTCGCGTCTTCTTCCTCTTCTACTCTGGTGTCTCGTCCCCAGCACAGTTGCATCGAAAGTAAAAAGCAATGAATGCGAAAGCAACAAATTACGATGATACGCCAAGTAAGTCTATAAAAAATTTTTTTAAAATCGCGGAAAACGCTTGGCAATGAAGCGAAGGCTACAGAGCCGAATTGCGTTGGTGCTACCGCTCATGAATGTAGTCCCACCACTGCGTCCGTGTTTTGTACATGAGAAATGAAACGAAATTTCTTCGTTTTGTACAGGACGCATAACATACACCAGTGAGATAACTATATTTGCTTAAACTTAGACATTGTCGTTTCGGGTTTTTGCAGCGCGTGAGAAAGTCCCGTCTTTCACGCGTGCCTCAAACGCTAAATAGCGTCTGCGTCTTCAGGTGACGGCCCGTCTCATTCTGGTTCTTCCGTCAACTCGTCTAAAGAACTTGCGACAAATTTTACCTACAAATGGTCGTCTAGAACATAAATGCTATGCAACGCTTACGCCGTGCAGCGATCGCTTCCCACAGTTGTACGAAACACGCGCTAAACCGGACTACTACGCGTAGGACTACATGTGCAAGAGCTTCGCTCCCGTAGCATTCACTCTATTGCCAAGAAAAGTTGTCCGCCATAAGGCACCGTTCACTGACCATAGGGATATGGAGCTCCGTGGGCGTCCCAAGGTCGCTGGCATTCGCCGCTATAGTGGCACGAAGAAAATGAGACGCGCGCACCGCGTTCGAGCCTTGTCTGAGCCCGGCACAGTATTGCTGTTTTTTTCATCCGCTAGGCAGTGCGCTCTGGCGCTACATCAGCCACAATGGAAAACTTGACTGCATGGTGCCTGTTGCATGCGACCTGGCGAAACTCAAGCAAAACAACGGCGTTAAAGCGCGGCCGCTGCAGCGAACGAAGCGACCTTCGTTCCGTCATAGAGCTTCAACGCAAGCTTTGCGAAAGCACAACATGAACAGTATGCGCCGTTTGCTGATCTTCTCTAAAGATGCGGCGGCCGACCGCGCGCGACTACACCAGGCCGGTTATAGTACGCATTTATTGCCGGAACCTAGAAGCCGCTCCCTACGGCGCCCCTACATGAGCCTTTCGCGCGGCGGAGGCACGTTTCGTCTCTGCGTGAGCGCCGACTGTAGGCAGCCCTCATGCGCTTTCACTCGCACACAGAACACGCGACCCGATGGGGGGGGGGGGGGGGGGGGGGGGAGGGGCGATCTTATCGATTCGGATTTTGTACAGAACAATGTGCCTAGAGTGGCCAATAATTGCTACCGCAATAATACCTTACCAATTAGCCACGCCGCTCCCCCACCGCGCAAACTACCATATTTTCTTGGCGTATAAGCCACACAAGAAATACAGAAAATTGGAAGGTAAAGTCGGGGCTAGTGTTTTACGCGAATTTTGGTCTGCGAAGTGGGTTCTGGGCGATTCTTCGCGGCAACCAGGGGCGTAGCCAGGGGGGGGGGGGTGTTGCAGGGGGAGGTGCCTTGACCTCCCCCTGCAAACTCTTTCAACAAAAATGTCCTTACTGTATTGCAACCACTGTTAACTCGTATTTGAAAAATCGAGACCAGAAGGCACCAAGTAAAGCACCGGTTATGTAAGATAGTGGTGTTAAAGAGCATTGACACCAGGGTCGAGAAAGCTAATTTACGCTAACAGACTCATGAGTCGACTCACTCAGACTCGAATCGAGCCGCGAGTCTGAGAGAGTCCAAGCGAGTAATATCTTGGCGAGTTTCAGTCTGAATGAGTCTGGTTGAGAAAAATTTTAGTGAGAGAGTCCGAGTGAGTCCGGGTGAGGAAATATTTCGCGAGTGCGAGTCCGAGTGAACCCTAAGGGCAAAGTATATTTCATGAGCGAGTCGGAATGAGCTCCACATTTTTTGCCGACCTATGGGTGCAGGTAATGCGATTTTCAGCTTTCAAGGTGACTTCACAGCAGCGCAAGAAAGATGGCCCCTCTTGCCAATGCGCAGAGACCTTTTTTTCAGATTTTTCCAAAGCTCCTGGAGTGGGTGCGGATTATACGCAGAGGCGGGTTATACGCGAGAAAAAATAGTACGAGGGCATTATGAGCTAAAGATGCGCTATGTGGTCATGACAAAGTGGCAGTGGTATCCAGAAGTAGCCATGGGAGTTTGCAGGAGTTGTGCGTAGGACTACACGGCAGCGGATGTTAGTCCCGGGGCAAAGAACTCGCCTGGCATGCGAAGTGTCGTGCTGAACATTAGCTCTACTGAGCAGAACCAAGTGTCTTGTTTCCCGACAGTGTGCAGAGACCCAGGAGAACCGGAGCAGGGCGCTCTGTCCATGTCTGGCACACGATGTAAAGTCTGGCGCACGAAGCTACGTTTTGAGTCAATGGTGAAAAGCGTTCTTGCACACGATTTGAACTTGGGTGGTGTGCTGTGTTTCGTATTGGCCCACCTCTTCCAGGAGACAGGAGAAAGCTTCCATCACTTCCAGCAGACCGGAGAAAGCTTGAAAGAGGGTTGACTTTAATTGTCTCAAACAGTCTGGTACGGTGTGAGGCACATCGTAACAAGCTATCCAGATATTGTCACGTGGTTGTGATGGTGAAGAAAGAAAAATGCAGCTGGTAAAGTTGAAATGCTTTATTGTGCGAACTTGTGCCCAGTGAACGAAGCAAGTGCAGCGAAAACGGTGAGCACAGGCAACATCGGTCGTAGGTAATTCGATCAGCAGTAAAGCGCGTCGGCATTTATACATGTGGCATCAAAGATTCCAGCGTCATTGGTGGCCGGGTTAGTTCCAGAATAAACTATTGTTCACGTTGGGCGCACAATCCTGTCCGAAGATCCTAAAATAATTGGGAATGTTCCCAGACGTTCGGGCACAGTTTGGGAAAGGTAGTGGTTACACGTGGAACAGGCCGGTTACATAAAAATAGAAAAAGAAGCGCGTGCGGCAATACTATTTAGGATGTCTTAGCCCACAGATGCTCCAGTAAAGTTAGCAAGTGGCTTTTGCCTCCGGCCAGTGGATAAACTGGTCAATACAAGCGCACGTGTACCATTGGTTTGAAGACTGTCATACCAAATGGCATACCAAGTACCACATGTGCACCGGACCTGTGCTGGTAGCAACTATCAGTGCCACAATGAAATTTCGAGAGAGAACAAGTTTCATCTCCCACTGCCACGGAAATAAGAATTCACAGGAAATAAGAATTCACTGACAGGTGGGCACGTATCTAACCTTAATGTGGAACATGGGAGTCCTTCTCTCGCGACAAGTGATCTTTTACCTTATGACTCAATTATCTTGATTTTCCTGCAAACCTACAAGAGCCAAGGTTGTTTACGTTCTGAAATTCCATCACACCAACAGGTAGCAGCTGCCATAAGCTGATTAACTGGTGCGTAATGTTGCCACTTTATTCGGCCAACACAGGCTCGCCAGTGTCGTCACTCTAAGACCAGTACTGTTACACCATGGTTTAATCGCAGATGCTTCATTGTAGGAGAAATTAGGAAAAGACAATGAGAATGAAGGGACCCAGCTTTGGAGCATAATGATGCAGTTGAATTACTCAAGAAATTGGTTCAAGTTTTCATAGGCTCTATGGAGGTAGAAACAGTGGCATAGACTCCTATCACACAGACGTGAAGCTTGAATGTTCAGGGTACGTGTGTTCAGTAGCCGTAGTGCTTTTACGTCATTGTGCGATACCTGTACATTACAGTTGTCATTACAGTGTTTACACTACCTTACAGCTAGTGTACATCTAAGCATCCCTTGTGGCACACAATGTTGCCACAACGTTGAGGCAACATTCTCAATGTTGTGTCAACGTTGTGTGAACATTTGGTGCTACTAGAGATGTCGCTGGAACCACTTCATGCATGCTTTTATCACAACAATTGTGCGCTCGTCATTTTATCCCAGCTGTGCTTTAGACCTCATCTTCCGAACATCTTATTGGAACATTAGGTTTTTCCACTTTGCGAGGCCTGCATACACAATTTCATTGCCCCACATCATTCCATTGGAATGCTGTTCCGTGGGCTAATCCCAATGAGCTGTTCTACACAGTGATTAAGCTTTATACATCACAATTCATCACCACCATAACTTAGAAGACCTCGTTGCTGGGCTAGTTGGTACATAACTTTGAGGAAAAAATTTAGACACCTAAGCACCACCACAAGAAAGATGAAGCACAAGAAAAGAGAGCCTTTTTTTTTCACCATAACGTTTTCTTATTTTTCATACCATGTCGCCTGCCAGTATCTTTTTGGCCAAGACAAGCTGTTAGATGGAGCTTTTTGCCAAAGTTGCCACCAATGCTATGTACACTTGTTTCAATCGAGAGTCTAAATGCTACTGGAGGCATTCACATTACTAAAAAGCAGCTGTACTAACACACAATACAACAGAAACAGACAGGACAACCCAAACTTCTGCACATCCACTCCCGCTTGCATCCTTGAGATTATGGTACGCTTGCATTCCAGTAGCGTGAATCCTGGTCAACGTGCCAAATTTACAGTTCTACTAGAGTCTGTCGTAATTAGGCTTGTGCGAATATCGAGCACTTCGATATTCGAACGAATATTGCGCATTCGAATTTGCTTCGAAACGAATTTAAATCAAGGAAATTTCGAAGTATTCGAAATGTACGAATAGACCACACATAAACCGCATGTAACCCCTGTAAAGGTGTTTCACTACAGTGGAGGTGTGCTATACCGTGAATAACCTTTCCAGGAGAAATCCGCACTGCCGCGAAGCCTCACTTGAAGGTTAAATGAATATACAGTAAAACCTCGTTCATTCTAAGTCACTGAGACTGAAAAATCTCAGTAAGCGGGTTTTCGAATTAACCAAACATACAAAAAGCGGGATGCAAGGAACTTGAATTACTGTAAGTAATCAGAGATGGTCGTTTGCTGTGCCTGCTAGTTTGAAGAAGGGTTATGTTTCCAGCATACCTGGCCCCAATTTTGCCGCTAAACCGGGGAAACGGCGGGCCTCGCTGCTGCCAGCGCAAGAAAAAAAAAAGGAAAAGAAAAAGGGTCTCGTGGTCAACTGAAATGCGCGCCTGCGGAAAAGAAGACGTGCTTCACTGCAACACAGTCGTGACACGCGGCCCCTGCTTCTCGCAGCGTCAGCGCGTCATGATGCGCCCATTCGCCCATTCATTCTGGTAAAATAAAGAATTTAATAATGACCAGTCTGACGGAATTCGCAATGTGTTCTGGATGGAAAAGATGATCATTGAAGTTTTCGCTCCGAGTTTTCGAAGTAGGCGTTGCAGGCAACTACTCCGCCAGCAGTCCAAGTGCGCAAATTGCTGGAGCAACCGCCAATCGGAGGTTCGCATACATCGCGAATTCCGCCAGATCGCCCTTTATTAATTTCTCTATTTTCCCAGAAAGAATGGGTAAATCATGACGTGCTGACGTTGAGAGAAGCATGCGTCATGCTGCCCGCGTGTCATTGCTGTGTTGCAGTGAAGCACGTCTTCTTTTCCGCAGGCGCACATTTCAGCTGACCATGAGACCGCCTTTTGTTTTGTTTTTTTCTTGCACTGGCAGCAGCGAGGCTGGGATGCTTCACTTGTCATTCATTAGTATCGCTACACTCCATTGTCTTATGGCTCCTAAGGGCCATCGTTTCTGCGGATTTGCGGCTAAATTGGGATCGGGAAATGGCACATGGCACCCAAAGTTTTCGAATTAACCGGGCTGGTACTCACTGCCGCTTCAAATTATCCACTCAAATATACATTGCAAAATACGGGGCTGCAGAAATCATTCCAATTATGCAGGATTTTGAAACAACTGAGTTCGAATTAATGAGGTTATACTGTAATACCCACACATCGATTCATTATTTTTTAAGTTTAAAAGTAGATGTTCTAAGTATAGTAAATTTTAAAACGTAACGTATTTTACAGAATATCACTTGTATTATACCGAAAGTCAGATCTTGCTACTACTCAAAGTTGCTTCCACTTCCCTTTGAACCAAAAAGAATGACATATGCATATGCCTTGTTTCAACTTTAAAAATATTGTGCTGGTTAATTGGGGCATGACAAATATGCTCATTTTTCTTTATAATATGTGATATAAACTATTCGAATTCTCTTCGACCAAATCACTATTCGCTTCGAATTCGCTTCGGACCTAAACTTTACTATTCGCACAAGCCTAGTCGTAATGCAATTACACTCCATAGTAGCTTTGTCATTAAAAGCCTAACATTAGCTGTATCATTGTTAATAAAAAGCACAGAGTATACAGACATAGAAAAAAGAAGCATGATGGTGCACCTACTCTTAAATGTCGTTTACTGAACGAATCATGAAATATACACTTTTCGTGACACGCGATGTGAAGGACATGGAATGTACAGTACGGTCCACTGTTAAAGGGAACACTCGAATGAGCACCTCTCATATTGCTGACCGCCTAACTGCAAGTGGATGTAGAAACATTGTTCGCGGATGGCACTATTCCGTCAAAAAGAGTCAGAACTGTCAACGACCAGTACTCTTATGTAAATCTGAGCTGCTATGTTTTTGCAAGACAGTGAAATCCGGACATGCCCGGCATGCTAGTGTTGCCTTTAACAGTGGACCCATCTGTACGTGGCATAACAAAACAAAAATTGAGGTGCCCTTGCCCTATTGGAAGAATTGGGGCAAGTAAAGCTTGGTGTGTGCGTGCCTGACGTGCTACTTTTCTTTCGATTGCAATGCGCAATGCTCCCTCCTAACTGTTTCCCTCCTGCATGCTGGTCATTGGAGCTTTATCCACTCGTTTAGCAACGCAACGCTTCAGTTGCTGCAGGCAACAATGGTAATGCGTTCTTATGCTGGCAACAGTGAAATGTGGCTACGTGAAATGAAAATTGACCTTGATAACCTTGATAAACGATCACATTTCTGTGTTAGAAGTGGCTCATCACCAAGATGCTCACAATCGAGGGAGCACCAATTATTGCAAAACGCACCTTCGAGGGCCTAATTTGTACCCCCCCCGTTTCTGTACACTCGTGGGCAATTGGCTTTTCTTTTGTGGTCGCACCTACAATGCCATACAATCTTCGCTTGAAAAAGAAAAAAAAAGCAAAAAAACTACAAGAGAGTAAGTTGCACAAGGAAAAATACAAATATTTGTACATCGCATGCAAATTAACATCAGTAGACGCGAGAATAGAAGAGAGATCTCACCACTTCACATGTTAGAGCCATCAATACATAGTTTGCTATTAAAATCGTCTTGAAGCTGAACAAACGTGACGAGCTTCAGTAGTTTCATGGTTAACGTAACTAATTGGCCTAACCAGGTTTAAGCTGTTCATCAATCGCGATCTCACGCCAGCTTGCCCAGCTGTCCCTACTTGCGATTGGAACGTCACGTACCTTTGGATGTCGCAAACACACTCTTCGTCTTCGACGGTGCCTCCCACGGTGACGGAACGATCTCGTGGCGTGAGAAGAACAGCTCTATGGCTTGCTGTGACTGTTCCTCATAAAGGGCGTCGCTCCTGCACGAGTGGCACATATCAACATCTCCTCCCCCATTTCATAAAAAATTACCTCTCAGAACTATCAGCAGGTGTGTGTATATGCCCTCCAGGTGTTGATTAAATTTGTCAATGAAAAAAAATTCTGCAACCCTTGCCCTATCGGCAAAATGTGTGCATGCGAAGCTTGGCATGTGCGTGCCTGATCGCATTGCACAATGCTCCCTCCTAACAATTTCATTCCTTCATCCATGGGCTTAGCAGCGCAAAACTTCAGTTGCTACAGACAACAACGACGGCAGTGCATTCATATCCACCACAAAATGTGGCAACGCAAAATGACAAGTGACCTCAATAAAGGTCAGACTGCCATACCGGAAAATGGCTGATCACTGACAAGAACATGATGAAGAGGGCATCAATTATTGAAAAAACGGTGCATACAAATACACGTGTGGCCGGCACACTTTTGAGGGTGGCATTTCTTTGCAATTGTGGGCCCCAGTTTTCTCTTTTTTAATTTTTTTTTGCGGTCACACCTACAATGCCAACGACGTTTGCGAGGCAATACAAGCTTCCCTTGAAAAATTACCTTAGCATCACTTTCAGCCATCCAAACTGGTATAAAAGAGTCATTAAGAGGTGGAAACACAAATTTGATTTTTTCAGTTTCTGTAGTGTCCCACATTCGTAGACAGGGTGCTTCAACATGGAAAGAATATTGCCACTCCACTAACAACAACATTCTAGTTCGCATGCATAGCCAGTTATGTCGTGCAAGACATTTTCTCACTCGTTCTTGCTGAATTATCTAGGGACAGATGATCTACTTTGTGCGAAAAAGTCGACCAAACCGAGCCAACAGGCACAGAAACATGTGGCATTTTCAGCACCGAATGCGCATCTCCCATGGTGGCAGCAATGTGTGTCTGGTGTGCTCACGTGCCCTGGCCAGAGATTGTATCTGTCAGGCTTAATAATGTGCGCTGCATGTGAGAGTACGCTGCATTCAGAAGCAGCAGGCTGAGCACAGGAGAGGATGCTCAGTCAGAATGGAAGAACGGAAATAAAAACCCGAAATCTGGAGCCAAGCAATGAAATTCAAGGGACATATTGACTAAGCATTACCTCAGGCTGAGGAAATAGGACGTTTTCATTTTTTAATTATTTTTTTAAACATAAACTTAAAGATAAAAAAGCGGCTGTGGTGTTGACGCATTTTCATCATCTTGCGTCACATTTCTGTGTGCTGTTTGACACGTTAAGGTGACCTGTTACCTGTTGCCCAACATTCTACCTTATTGCTCAATAGAACATTGCGTAAGTTGAGGCCTTTAAAACAAAACATAGTCTATTGTTAAAGGTGAAGCAAGTCCCACCATACATCATCAAGACGACGAAATCAAAATAAGGTAATACTATATCAGCTCCAATAGAACCACCTACCTGCTGATCTTTTCTGGCTGTTACTATAAGAGCAGAAAAGATGCTTCTTTTTAGAGCTGTTTTATACTGCAGAATGCTAACCTACTAACACAAAGAAAATTCTTTCTCTTTCCATTCCCTACACAGAGAGTCCGAAATATTTTGACAATTTTTTACAAACCCACTGAGTCAATAGCATAGCTGCTTTAGGTCATTGACAGATTGATTTAGAGGGATACTGACACCAATTTTCGAAGCTTAGTTTACTCTGCCAGGTCAATCTCCCAAATACAGATGGCGCTGGGCAAGTGTGAAGCTCAATAAACGCTGACCAGGCACTCTATATTTTGAAATTAAAATTGATTCTCGCGTGGCACACCTACTGACATCGACAATATTGTAACGTCAGGCTATAGTTATCAATTCTGGTGACTTCATGCACCGATATGGCTAGTTGTGATGACGTTAGTTACTGAAAACATTCAAAATGGCCACTTGTGCATCACCAATGGAGCCATGGAGTGAAGTGGTCATGGAAACGTTACCATATCATGCGCGAGCACATGACGAGAAGATCATAGAGGTCGTGACGTCAGGTACAGTAGAAACCGAAACTATAGCTTTTAGAACACATTCTAGTTCATTTTCACGGTGCACTCATGTCTTACCAGTACATTTTCTAGGCTCTTGAGGGCTTGGCCTTTTTTTTGCAAGAACACCATGGAAAATTTTCGTGTCAATACTTCTTTAGGTGCTCTGCATAACTTAGCATTTGTGCTGGAGAAACAAATATGAATGGGTTTGCGGTACAACTTGGTAGCAAAAATATCAACCGTACAAACACACAGTGTCAGCACTGGATACCAGAAGGCGGCGTTTAGGCCTAATTAACTCGGCAAAGTTGAGAAGGATCAGGACTTGGGAGTAGTGCTTGGGAGTAGGGGAAGGTGCTTCGTTTAGGCTATGGCGCAAACGATTTACTCTAGTTGTAACACAGTAGCTTACTGTATGTACTTGTGTAATGGCTGCACGGATGTAATAGTAGCAGCACCCAGAATTTCACTTGAGAATCCTCCCCAAAAATATACATTTACAAATTACCCGTGTATTAGCCACACACTTAGTTGTTTAGAAGGTTAGCAGTATTGCACGGTGCTCGGTGCACGAGTTTTGAAACTTTATTTTTTCAGGCGGAAGAGGGCATCCCTTGTGGATGTGTGCCACTGAATTTTTAAACGTTGTGGGGGTGCTATATCATCCATGTAAAGGCGACTGCCGTAGCTTGGGCGCGGCCGCTGTGTTTGGAACGCACGTGCTTGGCGTAAGCCGAGGCGTTCGTCCAAGGTCAGTGATGCGCTTTGCTGTAACCCGAGTTTAGCGCGGTGGCGCCGGCATCGTGCCGCGAATTTAGGCCGGCGCATAGAAACAGGAGTGATTCTCTCTTTTGGGGTGTGGCTGCGCGCGCGGATGGAGTTCTCCTCGCGGTGGGTCCGGGGACGGAACCGCGGCTCGCTGCCCTCGGACCCTCGTGGTGAGTCGTGCATCTGCGGCGCCGCATTTGTATTGTATTATGTTGTCTTACTTTATGTCTTGTCTTGAATGTGCGTGTTGTTTTCCAGTATTCATTGTCAGCGTATAAGTTTTAGCGTGTTACTAATTCGGCCCGCGAGCTCGCCATATATGTAAAGAAGTGTTTTAATAAACGTCCACGTTTTGTTGCACGACCGCGTGAACTGTGTCCGTGTGTTCCGAGGGCGGCAGCGTTATATCGCTCAGACCCCACAACGTGGATTGCGGTTTCCCTCAAGATGGTGGAGAAAAGCTTTAAGGTCAAGGGAATCCCAAAAAATTCGATGGAGCGGAGGAAAATCTCATCTGGGGCAGAGGCAAGTTTTAAAAATGTGACGAGTAAAGAGGATGAGGAAGATGAAGAATAACATTCTTGCAACCGAGTGAAAGTGACAAAGGTTCTTTTTCCCTTCTCCCAGTACAAGTGAGTACTGCAGTTCAATAAAGGCAAGTAGCGCTGAAAATATGCACGGAAAAAAAAAGAAAAAAAGAAAGAGAAGTTGTCTTTTCATTCGTGTAATGGCCACACCTGCAATTCTTGCCCTAAATCTCCGAAAAAGAAACATGCGGACATTACGCAAGTGTATACAGTATGCAAGTTTTTAACAAAACCCATTTTGGGGACACTTTAAATGACAACAGCACAAAAAGAAAAGATGAGTAACCAGGTTACCTAGCAGGCTGTGGAAGACTAGGCTCTTGCTCCTCTTCTATGTTTACGGGCCACAAGCCGGCCATCTGCTCAATCGACCACCGAAACGACCGGCGCTGTACATGAAAAAGAAGCAATAGTAATAGGGTGGTTTAAAAACGCAAAATTAAAATGGTGTTCGAAGTTGGGCTTTTTCTCATTTAGAACAGAGGATAACAGCTCAGATATCCAATGATGAAGTGTTGCACCAAGGGTTGAAAAAAAAAATCACTTTTTGTGTGCCTCCCTTCATCTTAGTCTGATTTATATGCAGTACCTTTAAGTAAAGCATAGACTATTTTACAAAATGTTTTCTTTTTACACAGCTGAAAGTATTTACCGCTAGATCAGCTCAACACAAAACACATTTGAGAAATATTAAAGACGCTGAAGTGAGACAATAAATGTTTCAACAGATACGGTATTTCTCAATCATATTTTTGTTATTATATGAGAAAGTGAAGGTGAGAGCTGCATCTCCGAAGTTCACACTGCAACCAACAACATTACATCGCTATAAAGCCATGCATTTCAATGTTTTATTTCGTATTTTGGCCACACTGGCTTCATAAACGTTACAAGTTATGACTCTGGATCCTTAACTAGAAGACTCCCTTTAACCGATAAAAAATTACACAGGCTCCAGCAATGGCATTAAAATTCACATCGTGGTGTATTCGTGCAGGAACACCAAGGGCAATGGCGTACAATTTTTTTTGTTTATCTCTTTCACATTTTCTGGTTTGCCAACATTTCTAGCAGCAAGGTTGGTGTTTCTAATATTGGGAAAGGGTACCAATTCACTAGTACAGTCCAACCCAACTATATATTGAACTCGGGTAAATCGAATTATCCTTTATATTGAGCTATTTTCAAAAAACACAATGGCTCAACGTCAATACATAGGAAAATCTATGGCTGCATCAAACAAAAATAGCCGGAACACTTGACATATAGAATATCGGGCAGTGCGATATGCCCCAAGAAGTTGGCTTTTCTTCACAGAAGGGGACTTCTCCGCATGCAAAACGAGTGGAAACCATCGCTTGCCATCATGTGCTTTCCCCATTGTCATCGTGACCGTTGGTGTCCGAGACGAAATTGCACGGATATCGCACAAACCGAAGACAGTGCAATGGACAGCATGTGCAATACTTAGCCCTCAATTGTCACATTTCAATTCGTCAGCAATGTACACACCAGCTTCCCCACCTATACTGCCTTTCACTTCTGCAAGCAAATGCAGGAGTTTCAGCGGTTCTAATCCTCTACCACTCGGGGATCAGTCAGACGCAATTCCTAAACTGAAGTTTACTCCGTAGCTGCTTCCTGATCTCGTTTATACACCATATTTTGTCTTTTAGTATTACACTATTTTCTGAGCATTGTGCTTATAAAACACTGTCTTTTCATCACCCTCACTTCCTTAAAAATGTATAATGTTTTGTTTTCAACTTTTGTGTTTTGTTTGCGAAGAGTGCTTGCAAATTGCCCCATACTGCGATTAAATGTTTTGCTTACATGAACAGAAGCATCATATGTGTTCTTTTTTGTTCTGTTATCATTAAAGCTGTGCGAATGGCAAAATTTTGGGTGCGAAGCGAATTCGAATATTGAAGTGTGAGTGCGAATTGAATAGAATATTTTTCGAATATTTCTCGAATATTTTTTTAATATTTTGAACCGAAACTGCAGAAAAATGGTTGGAGAGGATTCCTAAGCATATTCTTATAAGGTAGCAACATGAAAGTGTTTCTTTTCGCTAGGTTGATGAAGCGCTGGTGGGGTCGTGTTTCATAGTTGTCTTATCAAGAATGAGGCAATGTAGAGGCCGAATTGTATTTATGTACATGATTTGGTGAAACCAAAATGTTGCCGACAACACTTTACACGTGATAGGAGAAAGATGATGATATATGTTGTTTAATGGCGCAAGGGCCATTGATGGCCAAAGAGCGCCAGGAAACGGTGTCGGATGGGAACAATGATGATGTTTAGTGGCTGTATAAGGGCCTAAGATTCTGCGCACTAAAGGTGCGTAAAACATATATGTAATAAAATCATGAGAGTGGAGTGAAACGTGCATGGTGAGGATGAGTTTTAGGTGATCATGACGCTAAAATATAGAGGTTGTACTAGCACGGATGCCTCGTCAGCGCCCTTAGTCCCAAGGGCCTGGAGGCAGGTGCTCTTTTTGATGTAGCATCCGCAGCAGCAGCCTCCTCTAGGAGGCCGTGCTACGGATCACCTGCGTAGATGACATGAAAAGTACGTATGTCCTTTAAAAACGCATTCAATGTATCATATTTAAAAAGAGGTTCTCTACCTATGAACATCGCTGGATGAAGGGGTATGTGTTGTGTGAACGCCAGTGGAAAGTGTTTTTTTCTGTAAGCCTCTAGCTCAGAGCATTCAAGGAGTATGTGATGTACGGTAAGTGGATGGCCACATCTGTCACAGCTGGGTGGGTCACCACCGGACAAAAGGTGTGTGTGTGTGCTGTGTGTGTGTCCTATTCTAAGCCGACAGAGAGTGACCTCTGTACGGCGTGTTTTTGATGTAGGTGGCCAGTTACCGAGGCGTGGTTTGATCAGGTGTAACTTGTGTGCGTTTGTAGGTCCCATAACTTTTGCCAGTAAGCCCTGAGCTTTTTCCGTATGTTTGGTTTTAGGTCCATCACGGGGACAGCAACTGAAGAGATTGCAGCGCTTACGTTGGTTGACGTGGCCAGCTGGTCAGCCAACACATTTCCTGCGATGTCGCGGTGCCCTGGCACCCAGCACACGACGATATGTTGCTTGGACGCGTACGCCGCGCAGAGTATTGAGTAGAGGGACATAATTACCGGATTTCTATGTTTTTTCAGATTTTTCAGCGCCATCACGACACTCAAGGAGTCAGTGTATATAACTACCCTCGGTGTATTCAATTCTTTAATGTGTTTAACGGCTACGAATAACGCGTAAGCCTCGGCTGTGAAAATGCTTGTGCTAGTGGGTAAAACGCCGGCATCCGAGAAAGATGGTCCAACCGCTGCATATGACGCGCCAGCATGGGACTTAGATGCATCAGTATAATATTCTGGGCAGTCATATTTATGTTGCAGCTCTAGGAAATGCATCCGAATGTGTATAAGGGGCGCGTGCTTTGTGACAGCTACGAAGGATGTGTCGCAGTCTATAAGCTGCCACTGCCATGGCGGGAGCTGCATAGTGGGGCGAATAGGGTGGTATTCAAGCAGTGGGACATTTGTTTCTTCAGCTAGCTCTCTGACGCGCAGTGGGAAAGGGCGTGCTATTGTGGGCCTATTGCGAAAGAGTTGAGAGCTGGACAGGTCCTTGATAGTGGAATATGCAGGGTGCTGACTGTTCGCATTCACTTTAAGAAAATATATGAAAGAAGAATACGTTCTCTGCAGATGGAGTGACCACTCGTCTGATTCCACATAAAGGCTTTCAATAGGGCTTGTTCTAAAGGCACCTGTGGAGAGGCGGATACCTAGATGGTGAACTGGGTCCAGCATTTTTAGAGCGCTTGGCTTGGCAGAGTGATAGACTATCGCCCCATAGTCAAGGCGTGAGCGTACAAGGCTTTTATACAGATTCATGAGGCACTTTCTGTCGCTGCCCCACGCTGTGCGTGACAGCACCTTAGGATATTCATTGTTTTCATGCATTTATTCTTAAGGTGTTTTATGTGCGGTACAAAGGTTAACTTCGCATCCAAAATTATACCTAGGAACTTATGTTCTGTGTTTACGGGCAAACGCTCACCCTTCATGACTATTTCAGGATCAGGGTACAAGCCTCTTTTTCGTGAAAAAAGAACGCAGGTGCTTTTCTGTGGGTTCAATTTGAACCCGTTTTCATCAGCCCATTTGGACACCTTGTTAAGAGCAAGCTGAACCTGTCGCTCACAGATCCCAAGAGAACACGATTGAAAACCTATCTGCAGGTCGTCAACGTATACTGAATAAAACATATTACTTGGGATGTACAGACGAAGAGAATTCATTTTTATAATAAAGAGCGTACAGCTGAGCACCCCACCCTGTGGCACTCCGGTTTCCTGTATAAATGTTCGGGACAAAACATTGCCCACTCGAACGCGGAATGTGCGATCAGACAGATAACTTTCGATGACATTGAACATATTACCACGTATACCCATGTGTGAGAGGTCTCTCAGTATCCCAAACCTCCAGGTCGTATCGTAGGCCTTCTCCATGTCGAGGAATACAGATAGGAAAAACTGGTTATGAACGAAAGCTTCACGTATGCATGCCTCGATACGTATGAGATGATCGGTGGTGGATCGGCCTTCTCTGAACCCGCACTGGTATGGGTCGAGCAATTTGTTTGATTCAAGGAAGTGTAGTAAGCGGCAATTAATCATTTTTTCAAATACTTTGCATAGGCAACTTGTTAGCGCTATGGGTCTGTAACTTGATACAACAGAGGGATCCTTTCCTTGTTTCAAAATTGGGATTATAACAGCCTCCTTCCAAGAAGAGGGGATCACACCCGAGAGCCATATAAGGTTGTAGAGAGTGAGGAGGGTTTTTTTGCGTTTCAGAGGGTAGTTGCTTCAACATTTCGTACATTACGCAGTCAGAACCTGGGGTAGATGTGTTACAGCAGTTCAGTGCTGTTTGCAGTTCTGCTAAGCAGAATGGTTCGTTGTTCGCCTCATTTTTTGCAGGTTTTCTTTCCAACTTCTGTTGTTCTATTCTTGCTTTGTACTTTTGGAAGGTTTCGGAGTAGTGTGAGGAGCTCGATATGTGTTCAAAATGTGTGCCAAGAAAATTAGCTTGATCCTCCAGGCTTTCTCCGAGGCTATTTACTAATGGCAGGGAGTACGTTTGTTGGCCCTTAATTTTCTTCACCTTATTCCACACTTTTCCCTCGTCTGTGTACGAGTTGATACTCGATATGAACTTTGTCCAGCTTTCTCGTCTGGCTTGTCGGCGCGTTCTCCTTGCCTGCGATTTGACCTCCTTGAAATGTTCCAGGTTTTCTGCTGTTGGGGAGTCACGAAACAACGCCCACGCTTTGTTCTGATTCATCCGCGCTTTTCTACATGCATCGTTCCACCATGGAACTCGCCGCTTAGAACCCAGGCCGCTTGTTTGGGCAATACATTTTGATGCGGCATCAAGAATAAAAGCTGTAAGATACATGACAGCGTCATCTAAGGTCAGAGCGGACAGCTCAGTCCATGTCATGTGCGCAAGGGTTTTGTACCGTTCCCAATCAGCTGAGTCAACCTTCCATCGAGGAACCTGCGGGGGCAGTTGGTCTTTGGTCGGCGTACTCAGGATGGTTGGGAAGTGGTCACTCCCATAAGGGTCTTTCAGAACGCTCCATTCAAAGACGGGTAAAAGGGAGGGTGATGAGATGCTAAGATCTATGGAGGAGTATGAATGGTTTGCAAGGCTAAAATACGTAGGCTCCTTCTTATTTAAAAGACATAAACTAGACGAAAAAAGGAGCTGTTCAATGAGACGTCCTCGAGAGTCACAGCGAGGATCGCCCCAGAGGACATTGTGTGCATTAAAATCACCTAGAATCAAAAAGGGTTCTGGGAGTTCATCTAATAATGATTCTAAATCGCGTCTGTGAAGCTGATGATGTGGTGGTATATACACGGAACATATGGTAATGAGTTTGTTAAAAAGTACAGCTCGAATGGCCACTGCCTCAAGGGCCGTCTGGAGCTTCAAATGGTGGCATGCTATACTTCTATCAACTATAATGGCCACACCGCCAGACGATACGACAGCATCCTCGCGGTCTTTTCGGAAAGTAATGTATTGCCGGAGGAAGTTCGTGTGTTTTGAAGTTAGGTGTGTTTCTTGCACACACAGCACTTTCGGGTTGAACTTACTCAGAAGTTCTTGGATATCGTCTAGATTTCTAAGTAGTCCTCTTACGTTCCACTGTATGATGTTGTCCATGATGGGAAAAAGGGTGCTGTGTGTAAAGTGCACGGAGATTGGCTCATTTTACGGGGCCTTTGTTAGGCCCTGTAATTGGTGTTTTGTCCTTTTTGGAGCGGTCGAGAGAAGCTCGCCGCTCCTTCGGCGCTTCCTGCGCCGTTTGGCTTGACGTAGTGTCCATAGCCTCTTGCGAGGCACTGGACACCCGCTCGACAGAGCGGTCTGTGCGTCTCTTAGACCTCGCCTCGGTGGACGAAGTCTTTGTCCCCACCGAGCTGGAGGTCGATAAGACCCCCTTGGCCTCGTGATTGCCCTGGCTGCTGCCAGAGCTTGTGGAGGCCACTGGTGTGGACAGGTTGAATGTGGGCAGGGCAGCGGTAGCTGCTCCCACCGAAGGGGCAAGTGGCGTTAGCCTGGGCACGCTAGGCGTGTTCCGGGCTACCGCCAGGGGCCGTTGTGGTGCCGCCCCTCGTTGCACCACTTCGGCGAAAGGTGTTTTTAGTGGAAACATTGACGAGATCCGTTGTCCTTGCTTCCCGAAACGTGATGTTTTCTTTAACTTTTATAGTGATTATTTCTTTTCTCTCTTCCAGGCTGGGCACGCTCTGGAGTATGCAGGGTGGCTTCCGTCGCAGTTTGCACAAAGGAACTCGTCATGATTGCAGTCGTCAGCACTGTGACCAGTTGTGCCGCACTTAGCGCAAGTCAGCTGCCCTCGGCAGCTCTGAGATGCATGTCCAAAGCGCTGGCATTTGAAACAACGCCTCGGGTTGGAATGAACGGTCGGACATTGAGTTTCACATATCCAGTTTCAAGAGTTTCGGGTAGGGTGGTTGAACTGAAGGTGAGTATCAAGTGCTTCGTTGGTATTTCGTTGTTGTTACGTCTGATTGTGATGCGTTGGACATGTGTCACACCTTGTTCTTTCCATCCATCGAGGAGTTCTTCTTCATTCAGTGTCATCAAATCTTCGTCCGATACCACGCCCTTCACTGTATTCATGGTACGATGTGCGCTCACAGAGACAGGTATGTTTCCAAAGGCTACGAGGTGCGAGAGTTTATTGTACTGTTCCTTATCCTTTAGTTCGAGGAGCAGATCTCCACTTGCCATCTTTGTGGCCTTATAACCGGTTCCAATGGTCTCCTTTAGGCACTTGGCAACAAGAAAGGGTGAGATTGCTCTAGCTTTCGTTGACGATTGTTCGCAGTGGAGGACATGGAATTTCGGGAAGGTTTCTTTGTTTTTGGGCCAGAGGAGTGAAGTTACGTCGGTGCGTACCCTTTTCGGGGCACGATCGGTTGCTGAAGGGGTCGAGGATCCCATGGGAAAAAGTGGATTTTTCGGTAACGGCGCCTACCACCCACCACGGAGCCCAACAAGGGGGCGTGTCAGAACATGTGTACAAGTCTGCGCAACGCCAGTAGTGCGACGTTACTATAACCCAATATGGTTTACCCTAGGTTGGGTAGCCACACAAGGTTAACCCTTGCCGCCACTAAAATTGGAAGTGACTAGAAGATAGGAGAGGACAGGAAAGGCTGAAAGTGAGAGAGAAAGACGAAGATGAGGGGAGAGAGAGATAGGAAAAGGCGACTGCCGATTTCCCCTGGGTGGGTCAGCCCAGGGGTGCCGTCTGCGTGAAGCCGGGGCCAAAGGGGTGTGTTGCGTCTGCCGGGGGCCTTAAAGGTCCAATCACCCAGCGTCGGCTCAACCCCCAGGATCCCCTTTTCCCCGGACACGGCATAGCCACGCACGGCGAGGCGTGGGAGGGATCGAAACCCCCCGTTAGCTCGGGTCCGTGGTGTCGCTACACACCAAACGCCTGCTTGCGCAGACGCCCCTGCGGGGGTGATAGGAGAAAGAGGAATTTCTGTGGAAGCCCAACTGATGTGGCAGACAAGAGTCTGCTCCCTTCAAGTCCGCAGTCCAAATCTGCCTTCTAGACGTCGATATATAAGAACATCTGAAATTTTGGATGCTAAAAAGCTTCGGCTACCGATTTTTCGGACTTCCTGTCCAAATTTCAGGTCCAAAACAGCATTAAAGGAGCCCCCACTCCTGCCACATCTTTCATCTCCATGTTGGAACCAGCGTTTTCTTGAGTTAATACATTTGCGACCGTATCGGAGCTTGAAAGGCAGCTTTGCCGCAATATGGGAGTGTGACGAGGTGAAGCATATTGAAAATCTAGGGGCCACCTCCAATCAAACATTGACTGTATTTGTCTTTGGGAAGTTCAAATTGTTCGCATAGTAAAATTTCAGTGCAAATCGAATAGCAAACACTATTAAAAAAATATTCAATATTTCGAATATTCGCACACCCCTAGTTATCATTTATGGTTCCATATTTCATTGGATCATAATACGACCAGTCTCCTGTCTACTCAACTTCAGCTTTACTATCAGCCATATGATGACTCCTGCTTATACTCACGTCTACTCACACATACTTCGAAGCACTAGCGTTCATACAGCATCTCAATATTTATTGATCAGAGGCATGAGATACGGAGGGCGTCGGGGGGAGGAGGGTTTGGCCTCCCTCTGGCAAAATCTTTCATGGGAAGTTCTTGATAAAATATCCCGTGTGAATTATCTCTTTCGATAAAAATGTCCTTACTGCATTGTAACCATTGATAACTCGAATTTGAAGGTATGAGATGAAAATACGCCAAGTAGAACACCAGTTATACGAGATATTGACGTTAAAGAGCATTGACACTGTGGGTGAAAAAGTAAATTATGTGCTCATGGACTCATGAGACGACTCGCTCAGACTCAGATCGAGCTGTAAGCCTGAGTCGGAGTGAGTCCAAGCAAGCAATATTTTGGAGAGTTTGAGTCCGAGTGAGTCCGGTTGAGAAAAATTTCAGCGAGTCTGAGCGAGTCCTAAAGGCAAAATATATTTCATGAGTGAGTGAGTGAGCTCCACATTTTTTGCCCAGCTATGGCGACCACACATATTTTTCTTTTGCTTCCTCCTCCCCCCCGTGTAATGTCCAACTCGGGACCATTAAGGAACAATGAATTATGATGACGATAATGAGGCCCAGATGGTGGTCTGCTGGGCCAGGTGCCCCATATTGTAAAAGTATGAGCGGAAAAACAGCTTGAACGGAAACAAGTTCCAAATTGAGCATCTGTCCTGTGAATTCCTTTTCCTTCTTGCTGTTTTTGTGCCCATATTGTAAAGATATGATGAGACCTATTTGGCAAAAGAGTAGCAGCAGCAACAACAACAACAACAAAATCAGACATTCACAGGAACGAGAGACACACTACGAGCATTAACACACGTCCACAAACAGAAGATTCTTTCGAAGGCAGAAAGCATAGTATCTCACTCAACAGGTAAGGCAAACAATGTAGGCAACAACCAGTTAACTTGAGACGTAGCCTTCAACTGATTAAATGGTATGTTGCCTACAATGTTCGCCTTACCTGCCAAGCAAGATACTTTGCTTTCTGCATTCAAAAGGACCTTCTGCCAGTGGACGTGTGTTAGTGCCTGCCCTGCATTTTTCGTTCTTGCAACTGTCTAGTTTTGCGCTCTAATGCTCCCAAAGGCTATGCACCATCTCGCTGAATTTCCAAGTGTCGTTAAACAACAGCAACCGTGATCAACGAAACTTGGGGAGCTTCGCAAGCAAAGCAAGCCCCGCTCTGAAAGCTGGCACGCACCGATCCCGGCGTCTGGCGACTCCTCGTCAAGAACATGGACGGCGAACAGGACGGCTGAGTGAGCTGCTCCGGCTCCACGTCGAAGGGATTGGTAATGCTGCTGCTGCCACAACCGCTGGGCGTCGCCAGTAGCGCCACGCCGGCCAGCGCGCCACTGCGACTGAGCGGGGAGCCGGGGCCGCTCGAAGAGGCACCTGTGTCCTCAGCACTGGTGGCCACGTCACTGCTGCTAGCGCTTCGGCTGCAACGGGTCACAGAAAAAGGCAGCCAGTTGATATTTCTTACCAATTTTTTTTTTTTTTACAGCATACTCGGTCGAAAGACAAAGCAAGGGGCATAACAAAAGCTAACTAGCCTAATAAATTCAATCACAAAATGGAAACGATAAAAACACGCTGACACAATAGGGCACGGTATAACAAATAAAGTAAAATGAAAAAGATCATGCAAATCGTTACTAGAGAAATATACGCAATGTAAGACAGCCAGAATAGCTTGTTTTGTATGGCTATGAACAGAAGGATGCATAGTAATTAAAGTCAGGATTATTATTGTCACAAAATGCTTCAAGAGCTACCGTGTTCCGTTTGTTGATGATCCGAGGACACAAAGAGTTCATGAAAAGATCAGTAAGTGTGCAGTAAGATTCAAGAGTTGTAAGTATGTGTATGTCTAGTTTGTCTTGAAATTCGGTGCCTTAAGCAAGTTTCTGAACTAATGTTAAATTTGCAAGAGTAAACGAAAGCGTAGAAATTTCAACCTTGCAGCTGCTCTTTGGTATCATAAAGTACACAGGTGATTACTAGGTGATTTCAATCTTCCGTCTATTGATTGGCATTCGCATGTGGCCGTCGACTCACATGATGCTTCTTGTGACTTATTTCTCGACTTAATATTCTCTTTCAATTTACATCAGGTTGTAAATGAGTTCACTAGAGTATGTGCAACACGGTCCTCTGTACTTGATTTAATTTTATTATCCAATGCTTTGACTTCATATGTGAATGATTGCCTTGTTGAAGAAGGTTTATCAGACCACAAGATGATTATACTGTCCATGAGCATGTCGTCGTGCACCTCACAGCAGAAATCGGGCATCACTTATCTGAACTTTGAAGCTGCCGATGATGTTAGTGTTTTGGATTTTCTTGAAAGGTCGTTTGGTAACTTCACTGCTATTTATGAATCAAATGGTAGCTCTGACTCCTTGTGGGAATATTTTCATAATATAACAATGGAATGCATTAGGCGGTTTATCCCTAAGAGTTTTAAAAAGTGTAAAAGAAATAACCCTTGGATCACGAGAGATATAATTCATGTCAAACGGAGGATTAAAAGGAAGAGAAAAGCTTGTTCTCGTGATCCAAGTGCCCAGAACAAGACTTCACTTCATAACATGAGGCTTGATCTAAATCGTCTTGTCAAGGAATCTAAGGAAAGATTTTTTTAATGTAACTTTGAAAAAATTTCTGTACGAAGCACCTAGCAAATTCTGGAGGTATGTAAACCCGTCCGAGAAACAGAATAAACCGGTCGATGAAAAAATTGCCCTTGAACGCGCGGAAAATTTCAATTCATTTTTTTCTTCTGTTTTCACCGAAGATGATGGTGCCCTTTCGTCCCTTTCTGACGCTTCCAATCGCCCTCCGGTATCCGACCCGTTAATCAACGAAGAAGGAGTGTTAAACCTTCTTCTACACATTGACATTAAGAAATCCCCTGGTCCAGACGGCATTCCGAACGAGTTTCTATATAGATATGCTCAATGGGTCGCAAAGTATCTTACTATAATCTTTCAAACTTCAATTAATCAGGCCTCATTTCCTCTAGCCTGGAAAGAAGCTAAAATAATACCAGTTCACAAAAGTGGGAACACTTCAGAAGTGGGTAACTACAGGCCTATCTCTCTTACGAGTACCTGCTCCAAACTGCTTGAGCATATAATGTATAAGCATCTCTCTAATTATTTAGACACTCACAATTTATTATCACCAGTGCAACACGGCTTTCGAAGGGGATTATCTACAGTAACGCAGCTTGTTGTTACAATTCACGATTTTGCGCAGGCAATTAATCGACGGGAACAGATTGATCTAATATTCTTAGATTTCGCCAAAGCCTTCGATAAGGTCTCGCATCCCAAACTTTTAGTAAAAGTAAATGAAATATTCAGAAACTCAAATATTACTCAATGGTTCATTTCATACCTCTATTCTCGTACACAGTACGTAGAAATAAATAAAATTAAATCGACGTCCAGACCCGTTATATCCGGTGTGCCTCAAGGCAGTGTTCTGGGGCCTCTTTTATTTCTTATTTTTATAAATGACCTGCCCTCAGATTTGTCTGTTCCCGTGAGATTGTTTGCAGATGACTGCGTTATATAACAAGATCACATCCCTGAGAGACCAGGTAGACCTGAACAACAACTTAAACAAAATTCTACTATGGTGTAATGAATGGCAGATGACTCTAAACTCCGTAAAATCAGTTTGCATGAGCATAACAAGAAAAAAGGTACCTCTCAAATATAATTACAATATTGGTTCCCACGATCTAAAAAGGGTAACAGAATATAAATATTTAGGGCTAATATTCACTCCAGATTTGAGGTGGAATACTCACATAGACGTCACCTGTAGAAAGGCAAACAAAACTCTATGGGGTCTGAGGCGAAGGTTACATGACGCAACACCCGAAGTAAAAAGTCTTGCGTACAAAATGCTAGTACGACCAATAATTGAATATTCTAAAATAGTATGGGACCCTCACACCACCACTAACCTATATAAACTGGAGAAAGTTCAAAGAATGGCTGCCAGGTTTATATTCAATAAATATCAACGCATGCATTCTGCTTCCGAACTTTGCAACCGTGCAAACCTACAAGCCTTAGAACTTAGAACTAAGTATGACCGTTTGAAATTTCTATTCCTCATTATTCGTAATCAGGTTAAAATAAACTATTAGATTTCTTTGAAATTTCTCCAGATCCGCGCTCTAGACACAAACACACTTTATATATACAGCCGCCAGCCACCCGAAACGACGCATTTAAATACAGCTTCTTTCCGAGGGCAATTAAAGAATGGAATGAACTACCAAACACAGTCGCGATGTCTTCCTCTATCACAGAGTTTTCTGCAGCTTTAGAATCGCTTATTTTCTCCGAAATAGATGCGTCATAGTATTTTTTTGTTATTTTTTTTTTATTCCTATAATTCACGATGTCAATGTAAATTGCCTCTCGCTTTGTTAATTGTTTTCAATGCGCAGAATGCAAGTGCACATGCCTGTGTTTAATTTTGTCTTTTAGTGTAAATGCCTGTGTTCGCTGTATGTCTCTATTTTGTAACGTATTTCATGACCATTTCTTCTTTCTTTTTTTTTTGCTTGAATTTCAGCATTTATGTGTATGCTATTTCATTGTATGTGTTTTCCACTCCTGTAAAAACCCCAGCTTGGGGTTGACAGTATTAATAAACAAACAAACAAACAAAAGTAGGAATATAATTAATGGCCATGAGCGTTGTTGGCAAGTCGTTTCTCTGGTAAGCATTGAAGATAAAACGAACTGCTTTCTGTTGAACCATCTCAAGTTTCTTAATGCCTTTCTTTAAATGCGGGTCCCAAGCGACATGTTTCGTACATAGCATGCAGCACTATGAAGGCTATATAGTAGGGGTGTGCGAATATTCGAAAGTTTCGAATATTCGTCGAATATTACATTCGAAATATTCGTATTCGATTCGAAAATCGTGTATTCGAAAAGTTGCGAATATTAGATAACTTCGAATAATCGAAAAATTCGAATATGCGATTCGATTAACGTGCACAATATAACTCGTCTTCCACATTTCTGCTGCGTTCGTATAGCTAAAAACGTTGCCGAGAGGAGCGATAAACATCGTAAGTACACGGAGGCACGATATCTGCCTGCGACGAGCGCCCCAATACGTATGATTTATTTCTGGTGCATCTCCGACGTGCAGCGCTGTTGGCGATCATGTCACCGTACATTTTCAATATTATGCGGCCGTAACGTGCCGCACTACCACTCGTTCACTATGCGGGACCACTTCTGAAGAAAGACAGTTACCCATGTGACTGGTGGCGGACTGTAGGCACCTTCAGATACCCCAGTCTGGCAAAGCTTTGCCCCATGTACCTCCCTATACCAGCCACTTCTGTTCCAAGCGAGCATGCCTTTTCAGTGGCAGGGGGGCGGGGTTGTCCCTGTTACAAGGGAGCGCCTGCTGCCTGATCATGTGGAGCAACTCATATTTCTTCATGATAACATCTAGTCATTACTTTCATTGTGCCGTGATATTTGCTTGTGTTGTGATGTGCATTGTGCTAGCCTGGACATTGTGTTCTGGAGATAGCAGTGTATGTTATGTTGCCAGTCAGGCAGTTAATGTTTTTTTTTTCAAATAGCTACGTGCTAAATAAAATATTGTGACTGTGGGGGCATTTTTCCTTTGATATTCGATATTCGATTCGATATTCGAAGGTGGATATTCGTATTCGATTCGTATTCGAAAAATTTGATATTCGCACACCCCTACTATATAGTC
Source organism: Rhipicephalus sanguineus (assembly GCF_013339695.2). NCBI lineage: Eukaryota > Metazoa > Arthropoda > Arachnida > Ixodida > Ixodidae > Rhipicephalus > Rhipicephalus sanguineus. The sequence continues at coordinate 79,151,683 of NC_051184.2, read as the reverse complement.
ATTTAGAACTCAATCCTTTGTGACACGTCCTCATTTGGAGACGCCACTTACTTTTGCCATTGCTGCGCACTACTGCCAAGAAAGAGACCACAAACACTCAGCTAAAGGTGAATCAAGCATTTTTGTTGCCTTAAGTCGCTTGACATCACTTCTGGTTGAAAGATTTTGTTACATACGATCACTTCGGTGAAGGCAGTGCCGTGTTTGATGACACGCTGAACGTGGCGAGTTCCGGCAGGAATTTCGAAATATTTTTTTTACCTTTTTAGGAATGCTTGCTGCCAGCAGAGAACTATCGCATGTAATTCGATTGGGTTGTTGAATTCATTTCATAAAGAAATATAGCATGACTGGCAGCACAACATTAGATTGTCACTGTAAAATACACTATAACTTATTGTAACACTTCCATTTGCTTTAAATTTGGTCTCCAGAAGCTTGGCATCAAATTATGTAAGTTTCATGAATTCATAGACATTTGATCATGATGTGTGTAGCAAAGGTTTAAGAAAAAAAGCTTAGCTCTGCCCATGGAACTGCAGTGCACCTACCCTTAAACTCTGTAAGCGAGCTGTGCCTCCTCAAGTTTGTTCAAAGCTTAAGCGTTTTCACTCCACTGATTCAAACACTAGGCTTGCAGAAAAAATAAAAGAGTTTGCTTTGTCTATCCAAATATAATGTGCGTAAGTACTGATGTAACTTTATGAAATATCTTGACATCAGTAATCAGCAAGAAATAGTATTTGAGATAGAAACAATGAACATTTTAATTTTTTGATAAGCCTAGTGGGTATGGTACAGTAGCCGATTGAAAAACAAAGCCTGAATGAACTTGATTTGACTCGCCTGTCTTAGATGTGAAAAGCAGCTGTATCATGGTACTTTCGATTGAGCTAGGCTTGGCCCTAACAATTTTTTGTAACCACATCATCACCAATGAGAGATTTACAATGTGCCTTTCCACAGTGCCTCGTGAGCGTAGTTTGATCACACGCAACTACTTGGAAGGAGCCAGGATGCGCTAGCTTGAGAAATGCTCGAAGTCTTTCACATTGGGAAGAAATGCAATTCTTGCATGAGTGTGCAGTCAGTATTTCTGCACAATAGTGAATATCAAATGTCAGATTTAGATGGCCTAGTTGTGAATTGCATTTTAATCCTTTTCTGTGTATTCCTGCACGTGCGGCGAGTTTTGAGCTCTGCACATGTTTTCAGTGCTTTTACATTAGGTAATCAGTTGTTTGTCGTAGTCGTGTCGCCTTGGTTGTGGTCTGCATTTCATGCCTTGTCTGTTTACCCTGCACGTGTTGGTGAGTAGCCTAGGTCTGCACATGTCTTCGAAAGCCTTTATGTGTTAAATACTTCCGAAAAATAAAGTGAATTACGAGTTCGCGTTCTTTCTGTTCCTTATTTTTTTTTTCCTGTTTGTAACCTCGAGTCACGTCTTTCAAGTGGACTTGCCTTTGTTAGGGTGGCACTGAGAAAGACAAGTTATCTAACTGAAATATTTGCTCCAGTGACATTCCTGGTTTAATGATTTCTCGTCGCTTCAAGCCTCCATGTTCACCTGAACTTCAGTTTACGAGATAGTAACATCCAAACGAAACTAAGAGTCAGTAGGGAGTAAGAAAAGGCCCACTCTTGTACTGAGCTCACCTTTACACCGGTAAAAAACTGCAGGTAAAAAAAATTTAAAACAGAGACGCAGTGCGAAGATGTTCTGCATCCCTCTTTCCTTCCACTATAAAAGCTAGTGCAATGTATATGAAAAGCACCAACTTGCTCACTTAACAAGCAGGCTAACGGGTTTCCACACCATCACTGTAGCAGATATACGTTCCTTTAAGGTATCCTTTGGCAATTCAGAACTTTGAAGAATGCACAGCAAGTGCTCGGTATGCCCAGGGCCTGCACTACAAAAACATTTTATTAACACTGTTTGCAGGAAATTTAAAAGTAATTGGAACTTTGGAAGCAAACGTCGATACATGCAGTGGACTAGGGCAGGAAATCAAGATGAAGAGATCTCAGGAGTCCAGAGAACCAGTGAATTCAACCACAGTAGAGGCCCACTCAAACTCCTTCACGAGTTTCAACTTATTTATTATTACTTCCCGTAACATAGCGATTTCTGAGAGAGAGTCAAATGTCGGAATAGATAAGCTACCAGCCCACAGCGAACAGGGTGCGCGTTGCAATATCCGGGAAGTTGCTTTCGCGCGCGCGTTGATGCAGCTGAATGCCCTCGCACCGAACTGCAGGATGTAGTACAACTGATCTAAGCACAAAACCATGGACATGCGCAACTGTAAAATCTCAAAGAGCTAAGTCCACAACAGCATTAGGGGAAATCAAAACCAAACAAACTAAACAGAAACCTCGGAGTCGTGACCTCAGTACAGGGATGACGAAAGATCACAGGGCGAAGTGGGGCGTGGAAGCCGCAACATTGTCTCATATTAAAGCATAACGAAATATTAAACGTGGGCCTGTCAGTTTACACGTAACGCGAATCGTCAACGCTCGGGCTTGCGAATCTACAAGCCTTGCTTTGCGAAGAAACGAACCACTACGTGCCGCATACCAGTCGCGGCACTATGTCGAAAGGTCAAAGAACTCACCGCACGAAGGACTGCTTGAATTCGCTCATTGTTGAGCACCGCTCCTGAAACTGCCTGCAGTCTTTTCAGGTACAGTGCAGCGACTCCTCGCTGTGCTTCGTCCACGCAAAGCACAGCAGCGGAGACTTGCAGCAGCAAAGCGCAGCAACGAATGTCAGGAAGTCGTTGACGGGGAAAGGCGCATGTTTTTTCGCCGATGGCAAGTTCCACAGTGGGACGCTATTAGCGGGCTGAGAGTTAGACGTGCAGACGCCACTGGGATGTTTCGGGTAGCGGGAAAGCCCCTGTCATCGGCGCTTGAACGGTTCAACACGCGTGAGCCGGACCGGCATGCCCCTGCATATCTATTGTTGTGCCATGCGCCATCCCAGTCCCACCCAGCCAGGGCATTTAAAGGCGCCGCCGGTGCCGCGAGCCGCAGAATCCTCTTTTGAAGCAGCCAATCACGGTCTCAGCATTTAAAAAATGGGGCCAATCAGGGACGGCTTTGCGATCGGCTAGGCAGCGTTCGACTTGCAACGATTTGAAGCCATTGCACAGAGTTTCGCTTCTTAGTAAAGTATACGTGTAATAGCAAAATTTTTATTTCACAGCGTAACTAGGAATTCAAAATAAATTTTTGACTTCAAATCGGCTTAGAAGTACTCACGAAATTAGTGCTAAATAGAACAAATCCTACTTTCCCTGACTTGGCTTGGCCGTGTTCGGCCGCGCGCGCGGCTGCAAGAAACAAAAGAAGATGGCGGCTCCCAGTGGTGATGATCGACGGAAGGCTGTCAAGGAAACTTTCGACGGTTTGTAAATGTTTCTCCACTTTCTGGGCAAGCATCTTCTTTCCAGTGCAACCTAAGCAAACAACGCGTGCTAAATCTGACTGCGCAGTGCTCTTGGAGATGTCACAGCTGCTGAACACGGGTCTGGACCCGCAGTCGCTGGCGCTCTGCGTCCAACTGTGCGAAAGCGGCGTCAATCCGGAAGCCCTGGCCTGCCTCATCAAGGAGATTCGCTCCCGAACGTCGTCCAACGTCAATAGTTCGGTCAGTTTCATTTACTTTTTGACATGTTCGTGCGTGATAATCGTTGCCTGACGTTTGCAAGCGCGTCCGTGTCAGGGGCGCCCCAGTGACACGGGCAACCCACGGAAACTGGAAAAGTATCGAGAGCCGAAGGGACCACATGCTGGACGTAACTTGAGAAATTGCTGCCGGCACAATATCTGCGAGCGGTAAAATGCGGGCTGCCGGCACTGTATCCGCGGTGGATATATTGCCGGTAGGCGGCATTTTACCAATCCCAGATACTGTGCCGGCATTTTCGCTTGAATGGTTGTAGCGGCAACCGCACAATATTTCCGGCCTATATTTACAGAACAAGTCAGTCAACTAACACAACAGTACAGGCAGCGTGAGGTGCTTCGCGGTTTCTGGCTTGTGTGAAAACGACCAGAGTGTCGGAGCAGCGATACCTGTGGCACCTGGCTCAAGCTCGAGCCATGTTCTTGTTCGGTTTCGATGAAGCTTAATGCAGTTAAGCGTAAGAACTTTACACCACCATGTTTTGGCGTACGTGAAAGCTGTCTTTCTCATTGAACGCTGTGTTTGCTATGCGTATCAGCTTGTTATTAATACGTGTGATTTTTTTTTTTTCCGATCGTGAGACAACGACCGCAGTAGATCAACGTGAGTGGCCTCCGAAGCACGATTTTCTCACGCCTGTCTACTTTTTTTTTTAGTGTAGACAACAGGCCGCACTCTTTCAGGACAAAAATTTCACAATAATTAGAAAGCATTTGGTAGGAGTCAAATTCCTGTACATCATTTCCTGACGCTTCACACAGCAAAAGCAACGCGAAGCCACAGTCCATGTAGATTAGCTTTATTTTTCTTCCCCCCCCCCTTTTTTTTTATTTACGGCCTGAGTGGAATGAGCTTGTATTGTGTGTGAGAGAGAGAGAGAAACCGACTGGGAGTGGTTTGGGCAAAAAAAGAAAAAAATATAGAAACGGTGCCAGCTGGATCAAATAGACCCTTTGCGTAATCCACAAGTGTGCTTCCTTGCGCTGCATATTTGCCCAAATAATGGCGGCACCAGTCGTCCTTCAAGTGGAGACGAGGTCCTAGTTGCACGTGCTGGGGCTGGCCTCTCATGCGTGTTTATATCAAGAAAGCCGTCTCTACATTTTCCACATTATAGCGCAATCAAACTGCACTTGAACAACCTGTTTGAAGTAAGTGACTAGCTGCCACTAGTTGGGCTAACTGCATGGCAGGAAAGCTAGCTTTACAATTATACGTGGGAAAAATATTAAATATGTAAACACTGTGCTCCAACCTTGTCAACTCCATGCAGTGCAGTGAAAGCTTAGGACTCGCGTCAACCGATCGGCCGTGAAAGCCCGCTGTTGCGTTCCAGAGAATGGAAGAAATCTCGCCTATTGTCATTTCGAGAAGCTTTCGTTCAGTCAGTGTCATGCAGTGGGAGTTGACATCTGTACAGAGCCGTCCACTTCTACCCTGAACACCGCACCGTGCGGCCGGCGCTCCGCGGAGCGCCTCTGCCGGGCGCTTCGGAAACTAGCGCGCAAGCGCAATGACAGCTGTAGGCGGGGCCTTCGCCGCGTCGTCTGCTGGAGCGCGGCCGTTCGACCGAATTGCGCCTGCTTTGCGGTGAAGCAAGCATCGCCCTTGTTATATGCGCACGCGAATTGAGAAGTTGGTGCGGTTCTCGAGAAGCGCAGAGACTGGCTTTTTTGCAAGCAATCGTACAAGTAACAAACCTCGGCCCATACATGAGCAAAACTTTCAAGCGGCGCTGGCACTGCCACAACTGAGTGATTCGGCGGAACAGAAAGAATATCCCGCAGCTCACACGACTGTTTTTGATCAGCGCAAAGTTGAGCGCCGCAAAATTGGTGATGAATATATCGTGTAAGTTCTGACATAACATCTTGGAATGTTTGAAAATTTTGATTAGTGTACTAACCTGTAAACAAAAGAATGTAACTTGTCCGTTAATCTTAGAAAACTGATATTATAGCATTTATGCGTTACTAATAGCGCTGCTTTCATGTGCTACCGAATTTAACTCGCCAATATTCCACCCTATGCACTGCCTACCGGCAGCCGTGTTTCTTCGTGCTATTGATGCATAGAAATTAAGAAACGTTCTAATCAAGTTTTCAGCAGAACTCGTACGGGGCAATCAGTGCACCAAACAAGCGCCGATGACAAATTTTTACTGCTGTGAGCAGGTGCAGAATAAAGCTTCATTCTTTTTTTGTCTCTGGGCGACACAAGGCCCGCTTATCGCTTCATGTCTTTCTTGACTCGAAACGTTAGCACACTGCTCATGTGACCCTTCAATTCGTAGCGCCGTCAAACTTTCTTTTTTTTTTATCGCCGCGTAATAAAGGGGCTGCATATGTTCGGTAGTACTTCATTCCAGTATTGCCTCCCGATTAAAGGGTCATGCCGAAAGTACCGGAAGACGAAAGACGACGCATCGTAGATTTATGCCTTAGAGGATATTCGCAACGTGCAATATCTGCGATGACGAACCGTCATCTTGCAACTGTCGACCGGATCGTTTAAGCGTACAAGAATGAAGGACGCAGGAATGAGAACCGCACCAACTTCCAAATTTGAGTGCATATATCACAAGAGTGATGCTTGCTTCACCGCAAAGCAGGCGCAATTCGGTCGAGCAGCCGCGCTCCAGCAGACGACGCGGCGAAGGCCCCGCCTACAGCTGTCATTGCGCTTGCGCGCTAGTTTCCAAAGCGCCCGGCAGAGGCGCTCCGCGGAGCGCCGGCCGCACGGCGCGGTGTTCAGGGTAGAAGTGGACGGCTCTGTACATGTAGTCTGTACAGTTGTCTGTACAGTGCAGTTGACATCTGTACATGCACAGTAGTCTACCTCCTGGTCATCTGATGCACTGCGTTGCTTGTGGTGCACCGAGCAGAGTTGGTCAGAAGTAGCATGGAGTGCTGCACTGGGATTTACGAGATAGGTGTCGATGGACGTGAGTGTTCAGCTTGGAAGTGGGTATTCAAGATTTCTCAAAATGTGCCTGTACTCTGTTGCAACCTGGTTTCCGCTTGAACCATGAGTGCTTTTTCTAAGCTATTGTAAATACTACTCATGTTAATAGTTAAAGGCTCGTTGTCGCTTCCTGATACATTACGTTTGGCTGAGCCACGATGTCAGAATCCCTGACGAAACTTACCAAGACGTTCGAGTTTCCAACCTAAAACCAGCTACACAAACATGTTGCCATGTGGGAAAGTCAACTATGTGAAACACTGGAGCAGTTCTTGACGTCACGAAAATGAGTGAGCTGTTGTGGATGGAGCGTATATGCAAATTCTCTGTGGGAGGGACAGTGATTGGCTGTGGGCAGAGCTGACATTTTTGTTTAGGTTGTAACTGACTTATAATGATGACACAAATAGCTGCCCGTCACCTGTGACACTTTGTTTAGAGGGTTTCGGTAGTGAACCTTTCATTGTCAGCTATCGAATATCCGCACGTGTCTTTTCTGCAGAGCATGCGGCCTGAACATGCCGAGCGGTGACTGCGCTCATCTACTTGCTGAAGATCAGCTGGCCCTCTAGGTGAGCTTTGTTGGATTCATGTTACATACCTGCCAAGTCTCCCGGATTACCCAGGAGACTACCGGATTTTGAACGTTTCTCCTGGTTGTACGGGTCATAGGTAAACCTCCCGGATATCCAGTTTTGCCCCGCGCGTCCAGTGCTTTGTCTGGCCACATGAGCAACGTTGTCTGGCCACGTAATAGAAAGGATTCTTCTTTTTTTTAACGATGGTAGAAAGGTTCAACTCAGTTTTATTGCGCATGAAGTAGCTGTGCACTTTGCGCCGCAGTCCAGCACTTGAAAGGGTAGCCGTTACCGATGTCTGTCGAGATAGCGCGTTCGCCAGCGCTCGCGATCGTCCCCGTCTCAACGGCGTTCCTTATGGTCCCTTGCCCGACGAAATAACTGGTAAGCAAGCGACGACAGGCCTCGCACGCGGAGCGATGTTATGGCATGTGCCCTTCGCGCGACGGTGACGGCCGGGTCGTTTCATCTCTGCTTCAACCGCGTTCGTCCCTAGCGCTAGCGCGCTTTTACTCGCACGTGAAACAGACGATGCGTAAGCGATGTTATCGGTTTGGACTCTGTACAGATCAGCGGCGACCGCAAAATCCCGCTGACAGTGTTTCATATACTAATTGCTATCGCAGTAACCCCCCCCCCCCCCCCCGTTGAGCAGATCTCCCGGATTCTGTTCCTCCAAACTTGGCAGGTATGATGTTAAGCGTAGGTGTGCTAGAAACTTGATTTACAAGTCAAAAACTGTTCTTTCTAATTAAAGCAGCTCAATTTTTCACTTAACCCTTTGAGCCACTTCTACAGATGTGTATAGACAATTCGTTTTTCGTAGTTGTGTCGACTAGTGGCTAAGAAAGAGCACGATACATTGAGGTTTGGATGAATTCAACCTGCTGCATTATGTATGTGTCTTAATTTAGTACCTTATTTACTCGAATTTAGGCCTGCCCCGATTCTAAGCCGACCCCCGAAATTTGCAAGGCCAGAAAAGAGAAAAACACTTAATCATTGTATTCGAATCTAAGCCGACCCCCCCCACTTTCGCACATCGTTCTTTTTTCGAAAAAAACATCAGCTTAGATTCGAATAAATATGGTAACTTCACTTTACAGTGTACTGTTCCACGTGATCACTTTGCTGAGGGCACTACCATATTCAGCGAGCCGTTCGACGTGCCGCGCGGGCCGCGTCAAAAGTGTAATTTTTCCTTGCTCGAAAGGGGTATAACCGAATACGGAATTGTGCTATATTTCTAGCCTGAGAGTTCATTCTATATATGCAAAAACAAGTCACGAAAGACATTGGGTTACATCTATATTTAATTACAATTTTTAACTTAGATTAGTTACTAGAAAACACTCAGATCAATGTGCTATGACATTATCTTTGTTGCACTAGAATATTGAGTGCCTTGAAATAATGCTCTGCATATCTGATGCATTTACAGACAGTTCTTCATAGGTCATGCCTTCCAGCCTTTTTACATGGTGGGGGGACGTTCGCATATGTGGGCGATAGGCTGTGAGGAAAGGAAAATGCTGTGAACATAGCAAACATTGATTTGCAACTTGCATGCATGCTTGCACAACCTTACCAGTCAAAAGCGCTCAGGTATGCAAGCACTTGTTTTTTCGTGGTACGGCATAGCAATGTGTTTGGGGCATTACAGCCCACTGTGAGATTCGGTCTGTTACTATACAGCAAGTTGGTATAGGAAACGACGTGTTGCATTAAGTTATAAAACCTTATCTAAAAAGGATAATAAAACAGAAGCCCTGTGTCAATTTCAACTGGAGCAGCGTTTTTCTCAACCGTATTTGTCAGTAAAATATGTATTGTTAGCGCAGTAGGTTAGGCCCAAAGGTTTTTTGCTTGCATTTTGCGCTCAAACAGACATCCATGCAATGTTACAGGTTTAAAAAAAGTCATGTATAGTTTAAACTTGATTTAAAGAAGTAATGGCGACGTTCAAATTATTTCTTTAAATCGGGAAGTTCGTAAAATCGAGAAAGGGATTTTTCGGTCCTTCTAAATCTACAGTTGTAGCATATACAGTAAAAGGTCGTTAATTCGTATTTCACGGGACTGGAAAAAATGTCCAAATTAACTGAATGCCAAATTAACAAATGAACAGGAAAAACAACATTAAAATTAAGTTGGAGAAGCATACCTTTATTTGCTGAAGTATTTCGTAATGCTCGTCTGTGTTTTCGCGCAGATTCCGGCTGACATTACAATTTTTCCTAACTCTTCTAAATGGCCAACAGCACGCAAACTGTAGGAAGTGCTCAGGCAAACGTCCTCTAATATCAAAAGCACCTCCGAGTCTTCCCGTGAGGTGCGATGAGGTGGCGACATCAGTAATAATTTCTTGATCGGCCAGGAAACCAGTCGTGGCAACACAATCAATTGTGATGTAGTCCTGAAGGGTCACATCTGTGGGAAGGACAACATCGAAGGTCGGGCAGTCATCGTCGGTGGACTCGGCTGACACCTCATCAATGCCATCATCAGCTACTGCCGCATGCTCAGGCCTCACATGCAAACACGGTCACAATGGAAAAAAAAAATAATAAAAAGAGAGAGCTCCGCAAGAAGAGACGGTGCAGACACAACACAAGGGAAAATGGCGTCGGAGGCGCAGTGGAGCGAAGAAAAGACGCCGACGTTTGGTGACGCTGCGATCGCCCCCATTAGTTGATGACGATGGCGATGTCACTTAGGTTTCGGTTTCACTCCAGTGGTGCCAGCGCTGCTTTACCACACTTTTGTGTAGAGGCAGCCGTCAGCATTTGTCCGAATTAAGCGGTGCGGAGCCGAATTCTGACGAATTAACGAAGGTTTGGTCCCACAGATTAACATGCACTTTGGTTGGGACCAATAGAGCCGTCCGAATTATCCGAATTAACGGGTGTTGAATTAACGGGCTTTTACTGTAGCGACGTCCAAAAGATAATGCTGTATTTTATTTGCCGCTGACCCATGCCCGAGTGCGTGAAAGGCCCGCAGTGGCATTCATTGAAGCCAAGAGAACAGAGTTTTAGGCTAGTTGGTTTCTTACGTTCATTGAAGCCATAGCAGTGAAGCCACTGCGGCCCGGACTTTTTTGTATTAGTAGCCCCAAGAGAGTTTACAACGGGCTCTAGAAATGCCGCTCTTCCAGCTTTCGCTGTGACTGTGCTGCGCTTTCCGCACAGGCCTGGCATTTTTTTTCTTTTTTTTTTCACGTGAAGCTATGACAAGCTGTCGATATGCGAAAGCGGAGAGAACGAAGGCAGTGACTTAGACGAGCTATGTCTTGCTTAAACTACAAAATAACAAAAGCAACTGCAGTAGTGCTCCCATGAAAGCATATACAGACAATAAACCACCACCACCCTAGCACCATACAATACGTTAAAGCGCTACCGACTGATGAGTCGGTTGTTTCGTGCATGAGCGCACCATGCAACCTTGCCATATTAGGGTCATGACTAGTGCAGCTAGATGTTTTAACGTGACAGCGTAGGCGGGCAAGCTTGAAGAAAAACCCGTCTCTGTGTAAATTTGAGAGAAATGACTGCTTTTTTTACTCGTCTATTCAAGAAAAAAACTGCGTTAAATCAACTTTGGTGAAAAAATATATTCGTTAATTCAGGTTGATGACATCGCTAAACCCTCTGTGTATCTGCCGGGGAATTGAAGTTTCTTTGTGAGATCAGAAACTTGCTAAAATCGGGTTTCATTAGACCGAGTTTCAACTGTATTTGAGCTGCCTTGCAGGTAAACTCACAAAGACTTGACAAGCAGAGTCTTCTCTTACTGTACAATTTAATGTGGCGATATTCTTTCTAATATTCAGTCTTTAATCCGAGGCAGATAATATCAGAGTGTGCGATGAGGCTGAGCTGGGGCAGGAGTCTCATGGCAGCATCTGTTTTTTTACATTTTTTTTTCTTTTTCGATGGTTCGGGGAGAGGCCGATATACTTGGCATCCAGAAGAGTGCACTGTAACAGTCTATAAGTGGCAAGCCAACCTGCAGTGGCAGATGCACTGCTGTCTAATTAATCACAACTGTAATAAGTTTTCTTACCAATTACACTCACAGCCAAACCAAGCTACTCTTGTCTCATAGAATCTATGTTTTAGACAGTATGAACACATAAGACTACTTTGCCACAAGTCTTAATTCCTATGTGGTCGCCGAGTACAGAAAACCTGCCAATTGTCCCAAATTGTACAGGCAGGTGTATGAATGTTCTGTCGTACTTTTCCGAAATATTTTATTCAGAGAAGTCTTTTGATAGTGAAAGGACACTAGATGGGCGCTTGCTTTAAGCAAGCTCCTTGTCTGAAATGTGATTAAGCTTGCGGGCTTTTCACTGCCCTTCCTTTTTTTTTTTGTCGACATGTTCCGCATAGCAAGTGAAAGGCTCAAATTTCCCCCATGTTCCCTGACTATTAGATTTTCACGTTAAACTTTCGTTTTCTTTTCTAGTAAAGTCAACCTCTGATATTTCGAACTCCTTGGGAACTATGAAATAATCCAAATATTCAGCATTGTGACAAAACTAACAACCACAAGGGGTGTTCATATTAAAAGGTACGAAACGCTGTAACAACACGACCATTAAAGGGGTCATGAAGCACCCCTTGGGCTGATTGAAAAAACACATCCTGCGGAAAGCTGACACGGCTATGAACTGCTCTGCCAAATATTACACTCGTGCGCGCCGCGTAATGGCCACAAGCGGAGCGCGAAGTTGCCGTTTCCCCAGGCACCCTCTTTTCAAACAGAGGCCGGTTCTCACTCTCGTCGGTGGGCGGGGCGTCTGTCCGCTCTACGTCGCAAGAGACATAGCATGCTTATTGGCCGATAGCCGACGTAAATCGAGAGCGGCGTTCGGATCAGATGCGCTTCTTGCCGCGGGGTGCCGCCACTTGCCGGCGCCGCACTCCTCAGTACACGGTAGCCGCACTCGCGCAAGCGAATCACAGCGGGAGAGCGATCGCGTTTCATGACGCGCGCTGGCGTAACTTCTTTCCCCCATGCCATCCCTCCCTGTCTAGCTTCCAGTGCGCTCGCCGGCACGAGAAAAGAGAGAAAGCGCTGGGAGCGTGCGCCAAACCCCCGTAACTCCGCTGATTCTTGACGGATTCGAGAAATTTTTGCGGCAATCGATTCGGGAGGCAGTACACTCCGATACTGAGGCCATTAGATCATTACTTGGAAAAATGGTTCATGACCCCTTTAACATAGATGCCTATGCTGCTATGGGAGAACGTAGCGAGACATCTAATGATGCTATTGGAGTCTCTGCCGTGGATCGGAGCATGCGGGGGCGCCCGCATGCGCAGGAGAGTGCAGAGGCTCTTATAAAGAGTGCCGTCCAATTGACGCGGCAGTGCGTGGGAGGACAGGATGGTGTTCACATCGCAAAGTGTGACTCTTAAGGTGTAGCAACGCGTTATCCGATTTCTGACAGCAGAAGGTGTTAAATGGGCCACCATTCATCGCCTGCGATTTCCATGTGTCTAGTCCCCTGAAAAAATTACACCATTTCACGCTAAAGGGGACCATGAAGCGATGTGAAGCCGGAGCACTTGCATGATCGCGTTCTGTTGGCATTCTTTGGGCATGCTACCGACCTCGCATCGTGGAACGCGAAGAGGAACGCTATGCGCGTCTTGTCTTCCCTCTAGCCTGGCCGTTAATTCTCACAGGGCGAGCGGGGAACGCAGTCGGCAGGCGTGCGACAGGAGGGCAGGGTAGGAGAGGAGAGAGAGGGGAAGGTGACGCGCATGCGCTGGTGCTCATCGCGGCGTTGCACAGGAGAGAATTTCGGCATGTCTAGCCCGCGTTTCAGACGAAGAGTGGAAAGGGGAAGTGGAGAGGGGGTAATTAGAGGGGTGGAGAGAGAGAAGTGGAGAGGGTATGCGCATGCCATACCCTCTCCGCCATAAGATATAACTCCGCCATAAGATACTTCGCATCTAAGACATCTGAAAGGGAAGCGCGTCAGCTCGGACGACGAACTCAAGGACACTGTGATGGACTGGGTCTCGTCATGGCCAGAGGAATTGTTGGAACAAGGAGTCCTTCGGTTTGTTCCGTTGTGATCAGGCACATAGTGTATACTTTGAATAAAGTCTTCATTTATACCCACAGTGTCGTTTCGTACCTTTTCATTTGAACACCCCTTGTACGTGTCTATCTGCTGCTCTGAAGAGCTCTTATATCCCTAATTGCTCTCAAAATAGCTCTCAAAGCTTTACAGTAGAGTTATCAGGCATCCCACTACAAAGCATTCCATAATGAGTATAAACTTGTTCTGTAACTCTTGTCTCTTGTGTCCCTTTGATGCTTCCATGCTTTAGAAAATATTTACTGGGAAAAAATTTGTTGCAGTGTTTGCCCGGAGCATTCATGGCTACCCCTGCTGTCTACCCTGCCAATCGACTTTGTACATCTGCAAGTCGACGGCGATTAAGTGACTAAGTTATTTTGTGCTTGAGGCTTTGCCCAAGCGATGTCACGGTAACAGAATGGTTCATTTTTTTGTTATTGTTTTTATTGTACACTCCTACAACCTGACTCCAAATGGCAGAAATAAAGTGAATATTGTCACTCAACACTAGCACTGCATATTTGACCATGAAGAGGTTTTTTTGGTGTGATAACATTATGTGCCCTCATGAAGCGGCAAATATGAAGAGTGTTCAGCAAGAATATGCGATGGTAATAAGATCCACGTGGTCAAGCGATGACGTCACTTTCCAATGTGAAATAATACCAACCTGACCCACATCCAAAAATTTGACTCTTCCCAGTTTGAAAATTCAGTTCACCCCCATTCAGAATTGACCTGGCCCACTCGAAATTGACTTCGCCAAAACCCAAAACTCATGCTGCTGCAAAGGTTGCAAGAAATAGTGGTTCGGATTCTGGGCCTAGTCTTTCTCTCTCCCGGTGCAGTTGCTGTGCTTTCACGAATGCTATGGCGCACCTGTCAAAGCCAGTTCGTGCACGTGGTACTGGAGATCTTTTTATTCCAGTTTCAGAGCCGTGGCACAGTGGTAGGGTAAACGAAGCGGTCACAGAAAACGTTTGCTTTACGGAATTCACACGCGCTCACTGCTGCAAACCCTCATAGCGTCATAGCATCATGGGATGGCCATTGCAAAAGCACAGGAACAACCCTCAAATTTTTTAAGTGCGAAGCATTTCTTAGCGAACCTCAGGCACTTTGGCCGTTTCTATCTACGTATCTGTCTAGCTGCCTACGTCTGGGCGCTGTCCAGGTCGTCTCCATAACTTGTAGTATACCAAAATTGGCATAGCAGGGGATCAGTGTATGATGAACACGATCCACTGGTCATGACATGAATAACGCAAAATACCTGTCGCGTACATCATGAAACCTTTTCTTTCAGTCACGTGTGGCACATACCCATATACCAGAGTTCAAGTTTTGCGGGTATGTGCCACAGGTGATATCGAGTCGCAACCAACACAGTAACCGCGAACACGCGCTCTCTGAAACGTAAGGAAAGTGATAATAATAATTGTTGGGGTTTGATGTCCTAATACCACGATATCATTATGACAGACGCCGTAGCGAAGGGCTCCGGAAAATTTGACCATCTGGTATACTTTAACGTGTACCGAGATCGCACAGTACACGGACATCTAGTTTTTTGCTTCCATTGAAATTCGACCGCCGCGGCCGGGATCGAACCCGCGACCTTCGGGTCAGCATCCGAACACCGTAACCGCTACACCACCGCGGCAGACGCGAGGAAAGTGAGAAAGCTGAAGACAGAACAGCCCTGGAAGACGCTCAACTACCATCCACTCATCCACGTGGTCCGCAACGTGGACCACGTGGATTACGCAGAAACCAGGATCAATGCGTCCTACAATAAATCTGCCGAGAGAACCAGGCCTCTCATCGTTACTGGTGACTTCATTGATTGGTGACGCGCGGTCTTTATACTGCGTGAAAGACGGCTTTGATGTGGACAGGGCATCAAAATACCTCGCTGCCACGTCCAGCACAGGAGGCATCATAGGTCATTTCATCGTAAGAGGCACCCAGGATTTCCACCAGCAGTATATACCTCGCACTTCACTGCACTTAGACCCCTGGTAGCCCCTATCACGAACGGATCCGAATAACAAGTCCGGTCCAGCTGCTGGCGCTCACTGATCACGGTGATCATGACCTTGTTCAAGAACTGTCAAGAACCGCTTCCACACGGGTTCGTGCGTACTTGCGTGTGTTCGTTCTCCGTGCTTGCGTTCTCCGTCATAACGGATAAGTATAAGCATAACAACTGTAACAACTGCAACTGTGACTGTAACGTACGTGCAATGTGCCTGCGCGTGCCACTCGGCTGTGTATATATTGTCGCGGGTTATAAAACACAGGGGCTTTATTCAGAAAGGCGTACGGCGTGTCGTACTCGAAGGTAGCGCTGGAGGCGTGGAGCCGCCAAGAACGTCTTCTTCAGTCTTTCACGCTGCGCCTCTCGAGCGCACCGGTTGTCTTCCTTGTCGTCGCCAGCGGATAGTCAGACACAAATATGGACGCGGCATTACCCTCCCTCCAGAGCGAGCATCGTCTCGATGCTCACGAAGTAGCAGTCGATGCGCAGTTAGCGAGTGGGCGGTCACATCACTCAGAAAAGTACGGCTTCATGCGTACCACGTGCACTGTCTCAGGCAGATGCTGGCGGCGCTTTGAACAAGAAGAGCCGTCAGCGACGACTTCGTACGTGACGTCGCTAAGGCGGCGCAGAACCTTGTAGGGTCCGAAGTATCGGCGCAGAAGTTTCTCCGAGAGGCCTCGCCGTCGTACAGGGAACCAAACCCAGACTCTTTCCCCGGGCTTAAAGGTGACGAATCGATGGCGGAGATTGTACCGTTGGGCGTCAAGTTCTTGCTGGCTAGTTATTCTGACGCGGGCAAGCTGTCTTGCTTCCTCGGCGCGCTCAGTGAAATCTGCGGCGTCCGTCTCTGAATCACAGTCATGAGGCAGCATAGCATCAAGCATTGTAGTTACGTCTCTACCGTGAATTAGTGCAAACGGTGTCATTTTCGTTGTTTCCTGGCGTGCCGTGTTATACGCGAATGTGACATACGGCAAAATCCTGTCCCAATTCTTGTGTTCCACGTCGACGTATGTACATGCAAAGCATGTCGGCGATAGTCTTGTTAGTCGTTCCGTAAGTCTATTTGTTTGTGGGTGATAAGCTGTCGTCTTCCTATGCGCTGTACCACTGAGCGTAAGCACAGTGCGCAACAGCTCGGCTGTAAACGCGGTACCTTTGTCTGTTATCACGACCGCGGGAGCACCATGTCTCAGCACGATGTTCTCAATGAAGAACCGGGCCGCTTCAGCTGCAGTGGCGCTCGGAATCGCCTTGGTCTCGCGTATCGGGTGATGTAGTCCGTCGCCACTATAACCCATTTGTTGCCGCTGTCCGATGTTGGAAATGGGCTCAAAAGGTCCATGCCAATTTGAGCGAACGGAGTTTCCGGTACTGGAACGGGATGTAATAGCCCAGCGGGTTTGACCGGTGGTAACTTGCGCCGCTGACGGTCAATGCATGTTCGCACGTAATGTTTCACCTCCCCTGCTATTCTTGACCAGTAGTATTTTTCTTTGATACGTGTCAACGTTCTTGTGAAACCGAGGTGGCCCGACGTGGCTTCGTCATGACAGGCTTGCAAAATTTCTTTGCGGAGGATTTCCGGAACTACCAGCAGATAGCTTTTCCCTGTTGATGAGAAATTCTTCTTATAGAGAATTCCGTTACGCAAACAGAATGCTGATAAATTTCTCGAAAACACTCTCGGCGCATTCGTGGCTCGCCCATTCAAGAAGTCGATTAGTGAGTTGAGCTCCGGATCGTCTTGCTGTTGCCGGGAGATGACAGCCGCATCGACAACTGCTAAAAAGCCTGCGCATTCGTCATCCTCTGGGCTCGGTGGTTTAATAGGTGATCTTGACAGGCAGTCGGCATCTAAGTGCTGCCTTCCCGACTTGTAGACTACGGTCATGTACTCTTGAAGCCGTAAGCTCCAGCGTGGCAAACGTCCAGACGGGTCTTTCGTGTTGGTCAACCAACACAGGGAGTGGTGGTCGCTTACCACTTGGAAGCGCGGCCATATAAATACGGGTGAAACTTTGCAACTGCCCAAACGACAGCCAGACACTCCTTCTCAGTTATTGAGTAGTTGGACTCAGCACGGGTCAAGGTTCTGCTAGCGTAGGCAACTACTCTCTCCGCACCATCTTGGCACTGAACAAGAACAGCGCCGAGGCCCCATTGCTGGCGTCTGTATGGATGGCTGTTGGTGCATCCTCATCGAAGTGAGCGAGTACGGGCGGAGTTTGTAGACGCTGCCGCAACTCGTTGAACGACGCTTCTTGCTCTTCGCCCCATACAAACGCAACATCTTCCCTTGTGAGGCGGGTGAGTGGAGAGGCGATGTGCGCAAAGTCCGCTATAAATCGCCGGTAATAGGCACAAAGACCCAGGAAACGTCGGACCGCCTTCTTATCTACAGGCCTTGCGAACTTTGCGACGGCTGCAGTTTTATCTGGGTCAGGCTTAACACCTTCCTGACTGACCACATGCCCCAGGAACAGAAGTTCTTCGAAGCCGAAGTGGCATTTTTCTGGTTTCAATGCGAGTCCTGCGGACCGTATGGCTTGAAGGACAGAAAGCAGCCGTTTTAGGTGTTCTTCAAACGTGGCCGAAAAAACAATCACGTCGTCAAGGTACACAAGACACGTTTTCCATTTTAGACCGGACAGAACGGTATCCAGTGAGCCTTTGAAACGTGGCTGGGGCCGAGCATAAACCGAAAGGGAGGACTTTGAATTCATAAAGCCCGTCAGGCGTCACGAATGCGGTCTTTTCTCGGTCACGCTCGCAGTGGCGTACCAACTCGTTCGCGAGTGGGGGGGGGGGGGGGGGGGCCTCTGCACGTATAGTGCTCTGCACGTATAATCATCAAGGCGGTCGAAGCAGAAGACGAAAAAGACTTCTCCTTGGTGCGAGCGCACGCTCTGCACCTATCATCATCAAGATGGTCGAAGAACAAGACGAAAAAGACTTCTCCTTGTAGCGAGCGCGCGCTCAATATGTTACAGATGGCTATGGTAGGTTTAGAAAGCGGACGGTCCCCAATGGAACTACGGACAAAGCCCAGCGCAAAAGCTGCTTCGCATCTAAAAATTACACCATCTCCCGCTCAAGCGAACCATCTCCCCGCTGATTCGCACCCACGCATGGTTTCCTTTAGCGCGATATGGTGTAATTTTTACAAGTGCCGTTTGTGTTCGGTCGGGTGATGCGTTTGAAATAAAAAAGAAATTCCAGTGTAACATTGTTTATGGCACATTTTCGTTTGCACACTGTTATTAACAGCCCTGCGTACAAGCACGTCCAAAAACGGCAAGATGTCTTTCCCTCTTTCGTATGTGAACTGAATGGTGTGGTGCACAGCTGTTCAGCACCGCGAAGAAAGCATCTAGACCTTGGTTTTTTTTGAAGATTACAAAACTGTCATGAACACATTTTCATCTGTAAGGGTAGAGAGTTCATTTCACATGTTTTGACGTGCTCCATCACTGAGTTTGCCTCGGCAACAGAACCAGGACTTCTCATAGGGCACCCTTCAATTTATAGTAAATCGGGTTGGCGAAGCTGAAGTAGGTTGCACTCTCCACATCACGATGTGGTGACTGCAACGCAACTTACATGGGCGAAATGGGCATGAAAAAGCCATTGAGGCTTAAAGGGCCCCAAACGACCTCCGATATTTTTTTCAACATTTCAAGTAAACACACGCATCGTGTGCAGAATGCCGTCACGATCAAAGAGGCCACACGTGGCAGCGCTACAAGTGGTGGGCGCGCCACAATTTCCAAGAAACAATTTCTCCTCACCGGGCCCTTTCGGTCTGCCTAGTGACGTATTCAGCGTGTGGAATCTACGATGCGGTATGCAGGCAATGCTGCGATTGGTCGAACAAGAACCCATGACTTCCGGGTAGTCTGCAAGCAGCTGTGTGCGCGCTTGCGAGTCGGCAAATGCGGCCCCTAACGCAACTGGCAAATCGCTAGTGTACCAGCACAGTCACGCCTCGTGGTCTGATAATCTGCGCGGACTGAATCGGAGAGTGTTTTGCAATGGCTTTCACGCATCAGTGCTTGGCTGCAAAAGCGCCGGCTGGAAAAACGAAAAGACGCGACACGTGTCATCGTACGGGTCTATCACGTTGGCGATTCTTTGAAGGCGTGTGCGCCACAAGGGGTCCATACCGGCACAATTTGTACGAGCACGGGCCGGCACGGCGACAACAGCGGTTAGCCAAAAAGCACGGAGTTCACGGAGTCGCGGCAACCGGAAATGCCCGCTGTTCCGAAGAGTGCGTCAGCCATGACGGTATGTCACGTAAGATTGGGAGGGGCACTCGTCGAGGAGGATGTAACAAAGAACTGGTTCCGCAGACGTTAGATGGAGACTACCCGTTTATTGATCATGGCGACCAGAAAACTGCCCTTCCAGCTCGTGCCCCCCTCTTCAACCTTCTCCTATTCGCAATAGTTCCGCACGCTCCTCGCTGCTCCGTTCCGGGGCATTGCGCAGCAGAGGGTAAAGCAGGTTTGGGAGAGGAGTCTAGCAGACGAGTGGAGGGTAGCGAAGGAAAGAGTGAAACGAGCGATCGCAGTGTTTCGATCAACAAACGCGTGTAAGCCTGACTATTAAGCGCACCGTTTCAAAAAATTCTCACGGCTACGTGTTCGTTGTAGACTCGTGCACAACCCCCACACCACAAATTTCGACCTCTGGGTGGTTTAGGGGCCCTATAAAGAACACAAGGGGGATGTTGCTAAGCCACTCATGCAACGCGTTGCAAGACAGAGCTTGTTGGATGCTGCTGGACGACAGGGCATAGCTTTGGACTAAACAATGCGACGACACTGGCTCGGAACAACGGTGAAAAAAAATTCCTGGAACCGTGTTTTGTTCATCGTGACGCGTCGGCTTCGAGCAATAAACGTGGCCACCCTACTGGACGTTTGCAAGGACTATGTGACTAGTGGATTGGTCAACCTCTACTCATTCGTTGCTAGTATATACTGAGGATGTATAGGTGGCGAAACATGTAGGTCATTTGTTAATTATTTTTGTATTAAGGTCGGGTGAGACTTGCCTTGGTAAACAATTCAATTTACGGATTTTGCAATCACTTGATAGATAATATATTTATCTTTTAGAAAGTATATTACACATTTATAACCATGAATTTAGAAGACTTCTGGAACACTTTTGCATTTGCTATTTATTTGGAAGACAGCGTGCATCTTTTTTAATGAGTCGAGGTGTACAAGCACTTACAATATGGGCCTCACTAATCATGCTGCTGTGAGAAAATTCATAGCTAAAGGAATCACGGTAGTTGGTTTTCTTTTATTTCCATATATTTAGAGAAAGCCTTCGCTCTTTGTGCACGCATTGATGAGAGTCACTTGATCGACTGCAGCGATAGCCCTGCACCTTGTGGTGAGTGTTTCGTGCCTGCATTCTTTCTTTTGTGAGGGAGGAAGGACATTGCTTGGTACTGCAATGTATCATTTCTCACATATGTTTGGATAAAGTATTCACTTTTTCTTGCGAAAATGCTTGAGGCTCGTGCACTTATATTTACGTGCACTTTAAAGAACCCCAGGTCGTCAAAACTTATGGAGCCCTCCACTACGGCACCTCTCATAATCATATCGTTGTTTTGAGACGTTAAACCTCAACAATTAATATTATTACAATTATTATCACTTTTTTGTCACTTCGATGGAAATATTTTTATTCAGGAGCAACACAGTATTGTGTAACTCTTGCTTATGAGGCGTTACTGTATATAAGTTACAGCAAAGGGACAAAAGCTTGTCTTATTTGTGTCAACACCAAGTCTGCACTAGGTCAACAAAAAGTAAACAACGTACAGAGGAATGACACCTCAGTGAAAAATAATAGAAATGTGCCGATCAAGTCATAGCAACCATTAGTGTTCTCTAAAGTCTCTTTTAAAGGGTTTGATAGAAGTGTGTTCAACTAAATTTAGTTCTGAAAAGTACGTTCCGAAGCGTGTTTTAGATGCGAAGTATCTTAAGGCCGAGCTCAATCCGGTGGTGTGCGGCGTGACCACCCTTACTTGCGCATGCGCATACCCTCTCCACACAACCTCCTCCCCACTCACCCTCTCCACTTCCCCTCTCCACTTCCCTCTCCCATCCCTCTCCACTTTCCCTCTCCCCTCCCCCTTCCACTCTTCCTCTGAAACGCGGGCTAGACATGCCGAAATTCTCTCCCTGCGCAACGCCGCGATGAGCTCGAGCGCATGCGCGTCCCCTCCCCTTCTCTCTCCTCTCCTACGCTGCCTGCCCCCTCCCGCCCGCCTGTCGACCGCGTTCCCCCGCTCGCCCTGTGAGAATTAACGGCCCAGGCTAGATGGAAGATACGATGCGCGTGGCGTCCCTCTTCGCGTTCCACGACGCGAGGGTCGGTAGCATGCCCAACGAACGCCACGGAACGCGATCGTGCAAGTGCTCCGGCTTCGCAATCGCCTCATGGTCCCCTTTAGCGGGAGATGGTGTAATTTTTATTCAAGAAACATGATTGAGTACGAGTGCTGGTGGTATCGCGTTACAAGTGACGGCGTTACTGGTAACGCGGTTAATTTTTTCAGCAACTTCATAACGTACCCGTTACTATTCAGAACTGTAAAAGGTACCATGCTTACGTTACCGTTTTTTGGTAAAGTGAGGTGTCACGTTACTCGTTATTCTTTATTCCAAATATCCTAGGAGTTTGGCACAAAATGCAGTTGTCTTGTAGGAACCACTTTCACAGAGCTCGCCCCGTTGTTATTTTGTCGCAGCGGCGGACTGCTGTCAGCCCGCCTAGCGTTCAGAAAGCGATCGCGCGCGGAGTCCTTTGTTGTGCGGAGGAAATTGCAGTGGGAACAATTGGCCGAAATTTCTCGAATTTATCTGCTGTATTCTCGGCTACCTTGCTATCGTGGTTCATGTTGTCGTTGATTGTTGATGAAGTGAAGCGAAATGCAGTCCTCGTAACCGTGGAAAGCGAGCTATCGAGGCCTGCTTGGCTTGTGGACACCAAGACTCGGCATGAACTCGAAACAACGGAGGATAACACATCTTGGAAAATGCCCTCTCGGCATCATCGCTACGGAAGGGTGAGCGACTGTCTAGGTACATTTGCTGTCGCATGAGATCGCGATGAGCGGGCTCAAGAAAAACTTTCTACGCGTTATGAGCTCTTCCTGAAAGTGAATACACGGGTACCACATAGCGCATCCGTCCATGTCCTATTTAGCGTAGCGTCGGACGTATTCGGTAAGATGCGAGGTCAAGCTGTAAGATGGCAGCTTTGAATTCAGATATTGCTTAGATTTCAAGAAAATGTAGTTGCTTAGGAAGTGGTCCCTGGAATACTCTAGCACTGTTTATCAACGTAGTATTCAAAATTAATTAGGCTTCTTGCTCCCTGCAAGTGCAACTACGCATTCTGGTTGAATTCCTGAGCGAAGCGAGGCTATCCTGAACACATACAGCAGTCAAAATGGTCGCGATAATTTACAGACTGAACATAAGAAAATTGTTTATGTGTGAAAATACTTCTTCTTTCAGATTTATACCATTTAAGCATTCTTTATTGCTACAAAATTTGGCGTTTATTTGTAAGTAGACAGCAAGCCGTCATAATTGCTGCAAGTTTGTTCAGCGGTGTTATCTTTTCGGGTAGCGTTAATGAAGAATCGATCACTTTTGTTCAATGTCCCACTAAGGAAAAGGGCTCTCTATGTGCCACTGAGTTAGAAGCCATCACATTTACTATACAGGCAACTTTAGGTAGTACCGATAAAGTACAGCGCGTTTGTGCAATTTTAAATGGCGAAGCATTTCTTAGCGACCTCTGGCACTTGAGCGTTTCTATCTACGTATCTCTCTATCTAGCCGCCTACGTCTGGTGCTCTCATGATCGCCCCTAACTTGGTGTAAACCAAAATTTGCGTGGGAGGTTAGAGGATTTGGACGAATATGGTTGCCGGGTCATGACATGAATAACGTTAAAATCCTGTCGTGTACGTCGTCAAACACTTTCCACCAGACACGTGTGGCACATACCCGTTTACCACGGGCCATGGTGTACGGGTATGCGCCACAGGTGATTGACAGTTTATATCTACCCAGGAACGGTGAGAACAGACATTGGTAACTTCAATGCGAGAGCGTTAAGGAAAACCAACATCGGCAGCGTTGACTCAACGAATGGAAAGAATGAAAATTAGGATCCTAGCAGGAATCGAACCCAAGCATTCTGCGTGGCAATCAGGTATTCTACCACTGAGCCTCGCCAGGTCTATAAACTGATTTGGAAAAACAGCCTACGCAGGCGTAATATCGGTACAATGTCAATTGTGGTTGTGGTGCTGGCTATCTAATTTTACAAGAAAGAAAGAAACGCTACATGATACTCCTACGATGTGTACTCCTACGATACAGGCGTCATATCAGATTATCGTCTGTAGTTCCAGTGTCGGCTCCGCTTTTATAGCAGTCTAATAAACATTACGTTTGTATTCCGATGATTCAGCAAGCTATATTTAAGCATTGCTCGACCCCGGAGGAATACATTAACAATCCACGTCACCGCACCGTAAAGTGCACTTCGTCCACCAGAACGACGCAGCGTCCTCTTCATTTCTTACGAGGCCTCATGCTGACCGAGGATGATGCCAGATTGATTGACAGCCGCTTTGTAGACTAGGCTACGTAGGCCATATACGCCCAGGTAGTCTAGGAATAGGACAAACACCATCCGCTGATGTTGGTATACGTATACTATAGCACTATCCAGGCCTACCAGCCTCGACGCCCTATACCTCACCGACGTGAAGGGTGGCTTCAGGTACCGACATGTCGCCGGCTCTGTCGACAGACAATTTTTGACGAAATGACCGAGGCATCCACGAATTCCAACAGCTCTACTATACCACATACTTCACTAGACATGGATCCCTCGTCACCACGTTCACGACCGATCCTATAACAAGTCATCACCAGCTGCTGGTGCTCACTGATCACGGTGATGATGCCCTTGTTCAAGAACTGTCACAGAGCTCCATGCACACATGCACACGGTTCGTGAAACGTACGTGCGTTTTTGGGACATGTATAAGCACTACATATCAGCTTACCGCCTCTGGTTGTGGTAATACCCACGTTGCCATTGGCAGCGTTACCCAACAGTGAACAACTGGGTTATATAACACATATGCGGCTCTTCTAACATATATGTGTGCGTATAAAATTTATACAAATCTTTAGCCGTCATTTTGTAACGTGTCGCTCAGTAAAAAAAGTTACGCCACAGTCACCTACCCGCCGCATGCTTCGCATAACATCGACATCCCACGGTACGTGGGATCTGCCGAATTTTTCCCGTTAACTCAGTACTTCTGTAAAATTAATGTTTGAGTTAGAACTTTTATTTGGAACGGAAATATGAGCTTTACAAAGTTGTCATTGTAGGTTCCCGCTGCGAAGGATCACCTGATTAAGATTTATGAGCATGAAGTAAAGGCAGATGTAACGTCCCGTACTTTTTTTTCGGCAACGGTATCAGTAAAGCGTTTACTTTTTATGGGTAACGTAGGGTGGTAATGAGTTTCTTTTTCCTTAGCGTAGCGGCTAACGTATTTGGATGTTTTTTCGGCAACGCATGTCGCCTGTTGAGTACTAGTGCATTGTTTTATTACCTAATTTTGCAGACGAGCAGGAGCAGCGAGCACCAGCGGCAGCGAAGCCACTCCCAAGCCATGCGATGGCACTAACAGTGCACATTGACCTCTACAAATGCGTTCAATGGCCAGTGACATTGGATACTATATTGAGATTATATTAATGGCAAAAAGCTAAAAAAATAATGCTGTTATTACCAATTAGCTGCCACTATTCCCATTTCTTCATTCTTGTTTAGTGAAACTCGTAGGTATGTTTTATAAATTGTTGGGATTTCATTGTTGTGTACCAAGGTACACAGTAACGTATTTAGCAAATATTTTTAGTAAATATCAGAAACTGCTGAATAAGGTCGAAATTGCTACATATAGTGACGGCCAATGAAATTTCCTTTACTTTTGTGTTGCATGTTTGCTATTTGCTTTCTGCTGATGGTTTTGAAGCTCTAGGCAGCCATGGTTTCTGCTATAATGTTTACTATCTGGTTACCTTAACGTTTGCGGATGGATAGATGGGCATAGTCTTTTAGAAATAATTCATAAACGTATGCGATTATTTTGTGCAGATAAAATTGACCAGAACACTTTTATGTCAATGACAATGGGAACATATCATGAGGAATACTCGTAACGGAAAGTGCTGCCTGGAGCTGGCGCGGCGTTTTCTGGCCAAGTGATGAAGCTGCCAAGCGCAGCCTGATAGGCCAGGTGAGCCGTAACGTGCCTACGGGGCGCTTGAAGCTGCAGGCAACGCCAGAAAAGGTAGAGATGGTGAAAGGTAAACAAACTTGCTCATTATTATAAGCATTGCACTGCAATGCACGTAGTGTTTCACTGCTTAACATAAGTACTACTGCAGGTTTTGACGCTTACCCATGGACACATTTCTGTAGTCACAAAATTCAATGCATTGCGGAAGAATGCAGGGGTGGTTAAAATTTGCTCAAAGGACTGCCACATTGGTTATCCTCACATAAAAATGATACTTTCTGTTACATTAGCAGCTTCGTGTGACAACTTGAATTAGTAGAAATAAGGCCATTACATTCTCCTGTGCCGCATTCTCCCAGTTTGGAAGGGTATTCGTAGGGGCTGGTATAACCATTACCATTGGACTAAAAACCTCCGAGCTTCAAAGGCGTTTTACGATTCTTCCTAGAGAAGGGCACATGTGCCGTTGTATCGTGAAAAAGGCGGATTGGGCCGAAGCTGGCTTCTGTGCGCACTGACCAGTGTACCTGCAGCATGCATCTCAAATTGCTGCAACATAAGTTGCACCTTACTTGATGAATTGCTTGTTGTCCTGTTTGATACAATTCCTGTTTTGTTTTGCATGATCATGGAGAGGGAAAAGAACGAAATACTGATCGCAAGGATTGCTCATGTTCTGCACAATCTTAGATTTTATCAAAATTTGTTAGCACATTGTGGTCAAGAAGAATGGGATTTCAAAGAGAAAAAAAACAATGTCCAATTTTTTCTTGTTTGATTAGCACTAAAGAGCTCTTTTGTTCAAGTTTGAACGGCCTGAACACCTCACACTGTGAGGCAAAATACATTTGATGACGCAACGCTGAATGGTACATTCGCTTGCTGGGACCAAAGGATGAGTTAGAAACTTTCATGACAATTTGCTGCACGAAATTTGCGTGAAGCTAAACTGCTGAAAATATATGCAACAGGTAATTTTTCATCGCGTCAACTAAATTGTAGCTAGTTCATCGTATTTTGAATCAATTGACCTATTTATTTATAAAGAGGATTTATTGTATATATTTATTTGTGCGAAAAGTGTACCACAAGGGACATCACAGCTACCACTAATTTACAATGAAAAAGTAGTGATCATTCCTCTGAAATTCTGTTTATTTTCTCTATATGTCACTTTACTAGTATTTTTCAGGGTACCTGCAGCAGTTCGTGGGGGAGAACCTCCAGCCAGGAGAAGGAAAACCACAAGAAATCCGCGTCGTAGCTTTTAGGCGCTACCTGCGCGGATTTTTTACCGAAGCTGGCCGGCAAAGCAAGCGAGTGCGTGGCACTGCCAAGGAGGACAACTAAGTTGACAATAAATGTACAATAAATGAGCCAGCCTGTCAGTTCTTATTGCAATCATAAAACTATGCATGGTGCTTGTTTTCCCGAACACATTTAGGACAAGATGGGGAGTTACAATTTCTTTTTGTGGTACCTTTCTGTAGTGCCACTAAATTAGTTTGCTAAGTGTATTCATGAAGCTGAGGAGAAAATCATGGACCCGTAATGAAAAACTAATAGCGCACGGAAAACGTGGACGACAAAAAGTCACACACATGCACACACTAGGTGCTACTTTCAACAGAATTTATTGTTGCGATCCACTGCTACTTATAGCACACAATAAGCCCGTATCATGCGCCAGAGTCCGAACCCCCCCAGATGACACTTTTATTTTGGTGTTGTCATACTCAGATAGCCAACTCTTTTTTGGTTAGTGCAATTGACGGCATGCTTATGCATTTCCGCCCATCTTTTCAATCTCCTCTGCCTCGATTATCTCTCTTGTCAGCTGATTTCGATTTTTGTCAAGAAATCCTACATGTGTCAAACAAAGGTACCCAGGCACACTTCTTGCATTGTATCGCCAAAAAACGCCACCAGCTGAAATTCTGGACATTGTACCATACATATATGTTTTCAAATTACTCCAAGCTGCTATTGTCACTCAACACGCCACATTGCTGATCAGAAGTAAATTTAATGTTTCGCCTGGTGTTACGGCGTCGTTCCGAAACATGACTGACGGTCAGCCAAGGCTCAACCATGGAGCATTGCGTCCAGATGGCGAAGGAGCTCCACCAGCATGTAGCCGCCTGCTGGGCTTGGAAGCAGGAACCTCGCAGCGCCGAAGACAAGGTGCAAGGTTGCCCTAGCCCGCCTGTCAAATGGCATGAAAGAAAAGAAAAAAAAACAAGAATTGCAGCGTGAGTTGTGGCGGTATTACACAACCTGTTCTTCGCATAGTGAGAACAGCAAACGTTGGAGTCTTCTGTGGTAACGTTCAAATGCATTAACGGTTGTTATAAGCTGAGGCTGTTGTATCACGAACACGTCGCATTCTGTACGTGAGAGTACGTTTTATGTTTACTAATCTTCCAGTGAGCTGGTTGCAAAGCTTCGCTGGCAATTAGGGGGGCTGTTGTGAAACTCAGTCCCCTTAGTGAAGGAACCCTGCGCACGCATAGGCTAGTAACGCAACACCATGTGGATACGTTCGCTCACCATTCTCGCCGTCACTCGTCCTGCGTTGGGCGCGTTGCCACTTCCATTGTCGGCGCAACCGATAGAGCGAACGAGAACGAAAGAGAGCGAACGCGGAGCGCCACGAGCAGCTGTGTTAGCGTCTGCAATGGCTCGTACCAGGGTTGCCAGGTCGCAGAGACAAGAAACAGTAAAGAATGGGAGAAACTAGCCAAGGAGTAGCCATATTGAGCCAGGGGCAGCGAAAGTAGTCAAAAGTATCCACCTATGTGTGAAAACAGCTTGCACATAGTTGTTTAAATGGCTAAATGCAAAAGCCTTTCGATGAAAATGTACATACGTGCAGCGCGAACACTTGAAGATTATAATTCCTTAGATTCCAGCATAAACTGTTGACTTTAGCAATCATCTCATGCATGATGTCGTAGTATTTGCGTTGTTGAAAAAATGGCTGCCTCTTTACGCGTCTTGCATGACCTTTCTTCAAGAAAAGTCATGCATGTGTAGTCATGTCAAAAATCTTGAAATAGCTAGACAATAAAAATGAGTCTTTGGCATGAGTGAGCTCACTATCGCAGTTGCTGCCATTGAAGCATGAATATTAGCTACTCTCACAATAATTTCTTCCGTGATGACAAATCCGGAGTCGCAGTCCGTACCTAAGCCTTAGAAATGGTATAACCCATTCGTCGGATATCCTAGAAGGATTGATTGATGGGGGGCAAGTTGGTACAGCATTTTAAGGAGAGTACTAAAAAACCGAGACACAAGAGGATGAGGCAGCATCACAGGTGCTCACTAAGAATTGTTGCTAGTGAGCGCTTGTGTTACCGCCTTTACCTCTATAGTGTACTGGTTATTTCTGATGTTCACGAGTGCAAAGCACTATGGATGCGGGGCGCTTTCGATTCCTCTTTACTTCCAATTGTGGATTTTGATTCTACAGCAAGAAGTCTCGCTGGATTCCACATGTGATGCGTGAAGCGGAGCCTGAGTGGCATGCGTAGCGCTCGAGCGCGGCCAGTTTCTGTGGCAATATGTACAACAGCGGATGGCCAGAACTTCAAACACAGTTGGTGTTGCCCCAACACGAAGCTGCGCTCGGATTCGCATTAAGCGGTATCTTAATCGTCGGTGAAATTTTTTCATTGAATGCCTATCGCCCAGCATATTATGCTGTGCTGCCCGCGGTGATCTGCGCTTATTATTATGCGCCACACAATTTTCGCAAGCACTCGCCGCTTTCCTTGCGTAATCGTTTGCATTGGTCGCTACTTCAATACCAAGCAGGCTACAATTCGGTCTATCGTAGCTCACGGGAGTGCGAACGAACGCATCATGCGCAATGCCATGTCTGGAAACAAATGTTTGCTTTATATGAGGAGGTAGGGGAACGCAGTTTGGCGTGCACTTGTCGAATCTGAGATAATTACTTCTCGTTTGAATACAGAAGAGTCCAATATGCAGCTTAAGGTGTAATGAATAGGCACCTAGGTATCCTTCTCTTCGGTGTTCTCTGACTGCGAGATCGTCTTCGTTGGTCGGGCCGAACGCGCGTCTCGTGGCAGGTACCGGGTGACCGTATGGCAGGTGGAACAAGTGACGAACAATCCTAGAAGTATAATGTAGTGCATCAGAACGGTCTTTAGTTTAAATAATAACTCCCACATTGCTGGATGCCATAATATGTCCAGAAGAACAGGTTAACGGCGTAAACACGGGACAGAGCAAACGCGAGGAAGGGCCCTGTTTTGTTCGTCCTGTGTTTCGCGCTGTTAATGCCTTCTTCGAGCACGCCTTTCGACGCTTGTTCAGCCCATAATACGTGCACTTACAGCAACTCGGCCGACACAAAGTTCATATCTTGACAAGGCGCCAGTGAGCGTTTTATTGCGGCAATCTATGAATAGCATCAGCGCTCTTTAGAAAGATAATCCTTCGGAATGAACTTACTGTATTTCACAATGATCGAACACAGCTGCAGATTTGTCATGGTGGCACCATTTCGGGAAGATTTCAAGGCTTTTGGTGCAATTTACAAGGAAGTGTAGATTTAAAGTTTGTTTTGGCGCGATTGACGCACGAGTCATAGAATGTGTTTCTTTTAACGAGTGTAGCTCATTCAGAATATAACGTCAACTTGTATTTGTTTGTTCAATTTTGTGGCTCAATCAGAGCGACTGTAGAAAAACAGGTTTGTCTTCCGCTCCAGTATGACCTCTATGACGTCTCGATCTTTTTCTTTGAAAAATTTCTCAAGCCATTTATACTGTCCTAATATTTTCTCCTAGCTTCTTCTTTGCCAGAAGCTTCAGGCAATTAAACTTGTCTAACATATCTGCACAGCCCACTGAATTTGCCCGTGTCGCCGGCTCGGAATTCATTTTGTTGCCTGCTTCTTGTCTAATCGCCGATGATAACAGCATGCGTGTGCACACAAGAACGATTTTAGAAAAACTTAATCAAGCAATGTATCCATGCGAGCCTACATCGTTGAATGGTTTCCCAAAGAAGAGTTGTCTCTGAGCTCGTCAATGCTTTTTTTCTATTGGATTCGCTCCTTGCTGAAATGTCGCACTGCACAACAAAAATTGGTTGTAACTTGTTACACTAAGTTTCAAGGCAGTGGGGAATTAAAATAACAAAAAAATCAGTTTTGCCGCAAGGGCGAAGCAATGAATGCGTAGCGACAAAGTAGAATGTCACGAGAAGAACGGCAAGCAGTTCGAAACTTGCACCGCGTTGCCGAAGCAGAAAGGACGCACGAAAACGACACACACAGGACGAGCGCGAACTGCCACATTTGTTAAGCCCTAAATACACGTAAGCATTAGAGCACGTGGCGTCTAGACTCGGCGCCGCACTCTAAGAAAAAAAGAGTATGCGTGACTCTTGTCGGAGAGTTCTGACTTGCCACGTATAGGACTCTCTTTAAATAGTCACGGTGACTCTCTTGGTGGGTCAGTGTCGGCTCGCTCTAGGAGAGTCCCCTGACCGTCTAGGAAGAGTGCAAAGACTCTCATCGGGAGGATCACGTTACCACTTATAGGGAGTCAGACGACTCTTGCCGGTAACGCTCCTAGGGGGGTTTCAAGGGACCCACATCGAAGAATCAAGCGACTCCACAAGTATTTTAAGCTACTCATTTGATCCTTGCTCTACTTTTGCGCGACTGCTGTTGAAAATAGTGGAGTATTCATTTTAAGCAAGTCCAATAATACTTGCCGTTCTGCCCAGCGCCTGTAAAAAAAGAATAGTTCAGTTTTAGCATTATTTTAATAAAACTCGTCAAAACAACACATATTTTCCAGCAAAGTTATATAGAAAGCGCGAAAAGATGGTCTGTGATTTCCAATTAAGAAGTTTGGGTATTCCTAATTTACATGCTTCTATGAGTATAGCCAACTAAAATGTGTGACTGTGATGTGCACAGTGTCATATGGTGCTAAATGAACAGGAGAAATCGCCATCATGTTTCCATATTTATTCCTTGTGATTAAGAATAAATAAAAAGTGGTGACGGCTTGAGGCATCAGACTTGTGGCTTGCTAGGTTGTCGCTCCTGTACACCGTGAGCACCACGAAAAACGGTATCTGAAAAGCAGAACATGATATTATGATGAGAAAATGAAATTGCAGTAAAGGTTTGCAAAACCTACACAATAAGTGGTTCACACAGACATAATAAAGGCTAACAACAAAACAACAAAGCACATCCTCCGGCAGCCAGGGCATGCCGTGAGCGGTTATTGACCGCATGTTTTACAAACGTAACCCATCCTTAAATACTCAGATAAACAGATGCGAGTACTAGGGCCCGAACGACACCCAGCGCGTGCGTACGCGTCTACGTCTAGATCAGACATGTCATATGCTAGAATTAGCGCACATAACTCCCACAATCACGTACACTCAATCGATTCTGTTATAGCGCCCAACGTCATCGCAGTGTATGCAAACCACGAAAACAGCTAACAGAAACGAGGGAAAAGAGTGCACGCCGGCGGCCGCAACAACGCGCGCCGTCGAAAGTCTAGAGCTTTTTCACTTTACCGGCGAGGCGTGTCCAACTTGAATGACTACCGCGTACGTTCTGGAAGCCACCATACTATATCTGCACCTCAAACTACCGTCTTTAAGCCAGCACACACCCATTATATGTAGTGCGTGTGAGCGTTCTGTACACACGCTTTCTTTTTTTTTCACGTTCCCATGCGCGGAAGCACGCAGCACACTCAAGGTCGATGGAAATGTTGTTATGAAGTAGACTAAAGTGCATCTCAAAACGACATCTTGCACCTTCAGTAGTGCAGACACAACGTGCGATCAGCAAGAAATGGCCCTCGATAATTGTTTGCATCGCTCACTTTATGGGAGCTTGTACAGCAACGCGCATAACGGTGGCAACTCGTTAACTGAAAACTTAGTTGGGCATCCGCAACCCCGCGGACACAGGCTGCTGTGGAAATGGCTGGCAGATAATCCGCAACACGCCCTAAAGCGCCTACGGTACACTCACAGCTCCATGCAGCCCTCCAAGCGCTCCAGCGTCGTGCTGAAAATGAACATGAAACTGAAAGCAGATCAAGACACGCAACCCGCGCTATCCGCTCCACGGAGAACTGAGACTGACTGAGACGACTGAGAGAGAAGCCAGAAGCGGCGCGTCACCCCGGCGCCAACCCCGTCTCCGTCGGCGAGCAACGCGCCACAACGGCGCCAAAGGGCAAGCGCGCGATATGTATGGCGTATAGGCCTGACTGGCTGCCCAGGCGGCGCTGCGAAACGTGCTAAAAGCGCCTCCTACGATAAGTTCTTTGGTTTCGAGTAGTCAGAGTGGCGGCCGCATGCAGCACTAATCTCAGATGCGCAATGGAGCCGCCGCTGTCGGTTGGGCTGCGCTTTGGATCTCGGCCAATTTCCGGCGTGGCTGAGTTCTTCAGGCCAAGCAATCTGCGTAAACGCAAGAAGCTCGGCAACGTCAAGTATGTTTACGACGTGCAGGAGATCGAAGGAACCATTTCGGCGCGCTGCAACTCGCAAGTGCAGCGAATCTCATACGACGTTGAACTCGAGTTAAGTTTTACGAGGCATGCTCGCGTGATTACCGACAGTGCATAAACGAAAAGATTGCTGTTGAGAAAGCCGAAATGATTTGCATTACACGACGAAACGGAATCTGTTGAGAAAGGTCCAGTGACGATCAGGCTAGCCGTCGGTGGCCCGAATGACGCATTCGCGCCGTGTGCCGTTTTCTGCCGCATTCAGTCGCAAAACACTTTTTCCCCATGCACGGTCGTAATTTTCAACATTTGCTTCTAGGGAATTCGCCAAATTCTGTCAGCGTGCGGTGGCGGTCGAGAAGCGACGGCGCGCAATGTTTACAGCCGGCCGCTGGAAGCAGCCGGAAAAATCGTATATAGGCACATATGCAGGGTGACTCATGGCATCGTTTTTCTCGTTTCCCACGAAATGCCGGCTGCATATCCTCGTGATCGCCGTCGGCAGCCACGGCGTGCCGTCTGGACTGCACACAGGGAATGTATACATATAAAACGCGTGCACGTGCGTACGAAAAGTAATCAGCACGTTGCGTTGCAAACTACGTTTTGCTCGCGTACTCACTTCACGCGTCGGACGGCACGTATCCAGCGGTTCCGTCGCTCCACTTCGTACGGCTTTCAGGGGAACCAGTAAACCGCACATCAGGATCCTTACCCCCACTTTCGAGGCAATTAACCATGCAACAATAACGGCGGCGACCGCGCTTCGGGACCGCGCGCTGCTCAGAGCCGTCGCCCGGACCACCTGCTTTCGGCACGGTTTGTTGAAGCAGGGATCGCTCGTCAAACATGTCAGACTCTGCAGGCATAGCGGACAAGTTCCTGCGTACGTTTTAATCTCTTTTTGAGCCTAAAACTAGGCGCAAAATTAGTAAAACGCTCAAAGCAACTGAGAACTGCGTAACTCGCCGGTCGGCGTCCATTTTTGACTACCCAAGCAACTTCGGCGCACGCCACCAGGCTCCGCCACAGTACTCAAAAACTCCAGCGTACTCAAACTCCACCGTCAGCCCTATACGGCGGCTCTTTCATGACGGAAGCCAATCGAAACGCGCTTCAGGAGGGTCCAGTGACTCCTTCCCAAATGCGAACTCTTTTTCTCTGCCTGTACCTTCCAAAAGGGGTCAGATGGACACCCGAAGAGAGTCAGGGTTCCATGACCCTCTTTTGACTCTCTTTTTTCTTAGAGTGCGCGCCTCTCGTCATGGAGAGAGAAGAGGGCTCGCAGGATCATGTAGCCGCGCGCCCTCTTTCTTCATAGGAGAGGACGCGGCGTCGAGTCTCCACATTACGCGCTGACGCGTTGTAACGCGTACGTATGGTTAGGGCTTTACTTCACTGCGTTTTAGCAGCGCGCTCTTTCTGCAAAAGGGGACGCTGTAGAGAGCGAAGTAACCTTCGTGCGGTCGGTTACTTCAGCGCAAACATTGCGGTAAAAGCACAAGACGTACAAATAGCCCTCGGTCGTCACAAGATAAGCGCGAGCGGGGGCGACCAAGCCCAGTAGACGAGGTACATGTAGTACAGGTACTAAGCGCGCGCGCATCGCAACTCAGGTCAAAAGAAGCGGGGCGACGACCTTTAAAGCGCGCCCTTGGCACCATCTCGGTGATGATAAAAAAAAACATGCTGAAGCGCCTCCGAGCTCTGCGTACCGCCAACGGTAAATAATGCGTATAAATAGCTCACCGTTTCTCCCGTGAACCAGATAGCCCTTGATGTTAGCGCCGTCTACACTAGGACGAGCCAACATCGTTCGCGTAAAGCAGTAGTCGGATAGCGCCAAGGGGTCATAGCCCTTGGCGCTATCCCAACATAGCCCACATCCACGATATCACTTTTTCATATCATGCACATAGACGAAAATATCAGGAAATGGCAACTGTTGTATGAAGCAGGCTAAGCAAATCTGGCTCACGTCCAAGAAAACGAAGAAAAATTGCACACCACGAGTAACCTTGTTGCGTCGGTCTTCTAATATGTACTTCGCTAACGTTTAACATCTTTTTTACGATGCTTTACCAATGAGGCCTGTCGTCCAGGCTTCTAGAAAAAACTCACATGGTCTCTTACGCATTCGCTTAAGACGGCTCGAAGGCCAAAGCTATCTTGTTTTTGTGTCAGTCGATGTATTGATCCTGCCCCGACACCGTTCGAAAGCTTTCTGCATCTGATGTGGTTTTGCACTGCCTCAAAGATCGGAGGCATCCCACCTGGTTTTACATGAAATTGACCCCCGACGGTCAAATTTGGAGTTTAATGACGCATTTAAGGCTTTCGCGGAAAACAATAATCTCATGTGTAAAACCCAACGCCTGCTTTTTTACCAAACGGCAGTGAGCTCGACGGTGCACACCACCTTCGCTTTCCTTGGCTTATCAGAGTTGCACGCGCAAGCTCTCCCGACGTCCCAGCTACCAATAACAAGTTATGGAAATACGGTACACTATTATTAACGTACCACTACTCCTTTCTCACTCGTGGTTAAGCCGCTCCCTGTTCCAGTAGAGATACTGCATAGCAAGTACAGTTGAAACTCGATTTAACGTAACCCGATATTACGAATTGCCCAATTTAACAAAAAAATTCGGATCCCCCGCTGTTGCCCATAGGCGTAATGTTTGACGAACTCGAAATATGGAAACAAACTTCGGCGCCAATCCGCCTTAACATAAGCATTCCGGAAAAAAAGATTCCTAAAAAAGGGGGCTTTTCCAAATTTATGGCGTCTATATGACTGGCAGTGTGCGGCCAGACATTCTGGACGCCATAAATTCTAGACGGAACCTGGCAGTGTGCTGTCAGGCTGCGCCGGGCTTCACAAGCCTGCAACACGAGCAGGAAGAGGCATCGCCCAGTTATTGGGAAGAGCTTCGTTGCCCGCAGATAATAACTTCGAGACTTCGTGATCGCCGACGCGGACACTCACCCAAGAGCAGTTCTTGACGACGAGGAGATAGTGCAGCTTGTTTCCGGCGCACAAGAGGAGTCTGAAAACGCGAACGATCCAGATACTGTCGAAGCTCCTGTACCCATACCGAGTCAGGTGATGGACGCCATCGACCTTCTGATGCGGTTTGATGGGACACACGAGGGGCCGGGAACGCTGGGAGTTCAATGACCAGCTACGAGGAGTGTGTGCTCCTCCTGCTCACGAGGCGCGCGCAGGTGAAAATTGCGACCTTTCTCACCAGGCAATAAATTTGTCGTTCTCTCAAACGCAATTTGGTATTCTCTCGGCATTACGAAGATCCCAATTCAACGAACAAATTCGCGGGTCCCGATCACTTTGTTAAATCGAGGTTCAACTGTGTGCAATGAAACTGAGCCGCAATGCGGCGCTGCGGGTCGCCGGGCCGGACGCCATTTTTTTAGGTTGTCACCCAGCAGGCGACCAGTGCTTGCCACTGTGTTTGCTGTGTTTATGTAATGGGTGCTGCGTTGACATTGCTGCGGCGTTGGCAGTTTCCTCTACTACCGCGTGCTGCATGGACTTGTTAAAGTGTCCAGGCCGCAGCACGTTGTTTCTCCGTGTTCGTAATGCAACCGATCCTTTCGCTCTGCCGTGTTACTGCAGTGAAAGATGCAGCTGCGCGAATACGCAAAGTCGCTGCCTGACTCCGAGCGCAACATGTGCATCATTAAGTCGCAAAATGCGGTGGCTATGACCCCTTGGCGCTATCCGAGTACTACTTTAGGCGAACGATGTTGGCTCATCCTAGTGTAGACGGCGCTAACATCACGGCTATCTGGTTCACGGGAGAAACGGCGTGACGCGGCGGGTCCCTCTCTTGGCCGCCGTAATTCTCTCTGGGAGGCGGTTAATACGGGTGACCCTATAAATGCATTTAGCACTGCCGAGGGTGCCACGTTAGCTTTTCTACCGCAGTGCAACAGTCCGGATGGGAGGCAGTTCATCTCTCGGTTGAAAAGGTAGTCTCAATTATGTGCAAGGACTCTGTAGACTTACTCCCATGTCCACTTCTTTGGTTCACACTGGCCCTTGGAACGAAAGGAACGAAAGAGAAATATGCTTTAGCACATTGTAAGGTGGGCGA
This sequence comes from Rhipicephalus sanguineus, assembly GCF_013339695.2. Taxonomy (NCBI): domain Eukaryota; kingdom Metazoa; phylum Arthropoda; class Arachnida; order Ixodida; family Ixodidae; genus Rhipicephalus; species Rhipicephalus sanguineus. The sequence goes on along the minus strand of NC_051184.2, from coordinate 79,114,266 downwards.
GTTGGTGCATAGATTAATAAAATACTTGTGGCGCAAGGAAACAAGAGAACACAGGATCGGGCACCAGACTTTCAACTAGTTTACTTGTATCACATCACGCTAATATATATATGCTTCCAGATATGCTCACAAAGAGGGCGCGCAGCACAAGCGACTGTCACATAGCACAAACAGAAATGGGTGGATGAATGGATGGATGCTATGAGCGTCCCCTTTATAACGGCGCGGTGAGAAGTGTGCCACCAAGCTCGACAAAAAAAAACCCCTTTACTCTTCTTTTTCTTAGTGTAAAACCTGTCGAAAATCTGCCAAAAAAAACCTGTCGCACAGCGCCATCTAGAAATAGGCATTCCTTCTTGTACATAGTGATCGAAGAGACACTGACGCATTCATCCTCCTTCTTCCGTATGTGATATGCCTCAAGTACTTCACATGCTAACCTTTCTATGCTTCGTCCTATCACACGAGTTGCTCAGAACAGTGGTGCGCAGCCGCACGAAGCACAATGAAACGGCAGGTGAGAACGCACACCATTTTTAATTGATAATATATGCTCCCTTAGGCGATCGTTAACACTGCGGCCGGTTGGCCTATGTATGACTTGCCGCAGCTCAACAGAATTTGATAAACAACGCCCACTATGCAAGGCAGAACTGGCTGGGTGTGCTTCCTTTCGCACGAAAGCTTGGCGTTTTGTGAAGAAATACGGGCACAAAGCTTAGAAAGCTTCTCGGGTGCCGAGAAGACCACTGGAACGTCATGCCTGTTCGCAAGTTTCTTTCAAATTGTGGGCAATCTTGTGCATGTAAGGCAGAACCAGTGGTTTCTTTTTCTGCACAGCATCGGGCTGCCTGCTGCATATTTTAAGCTTCCGGAGCAGAGAATCGGACACATTGGTTAAGACCACCGAAGGGAAGCCGGCTGCAACCAGCCTTGAATTCTGCACCTGAAAACTGTCGCCCATGGTGTGCTCGCACGACTTCAACAACGCAGACCGGAGACATATTGTCGCAATGGCTCTTTTCGCGGTTTCGAGTGTGCTGATTCGTAAAGCAGGAGGTCCTTACGTGCACGGGGGCTGTACATCCAGGTCGAATGTGTAGCGTTAATGACAGGTTGTTGTCTGAAACTGCAAATGATTGTCTTGAGGTAGCTCATGCGTAAACGTGAAGCCTTTACCATGCCGTAAAAAAATTAATAAAACATTATTTACAGCGTCACAAGGCGTCAGAGCGTTAGGGGTACTTAGAAATACAATAAAGTCGTCAAAGTATAAGAAAAATTTGGGACAAAGATCCGAGATCAGGTTTCTAGCAAGTGCCTGGTCAATAGATGAGAGAAAGATGTTGCATAGGACAGGAGCTACACATGAACCAATGGAAGTGCCTTTGCACTGTACATAGATAGAGTCATTAAGATAAATAATGTTACTCAAGTAACATTCGAACAGACACACCAAACTGTCAATTGATAAACCACAAGAAAGCTGCCATAGCCATCAATACATTCTCTAACGCAGGGAAGATGTTCATTGTGAGGTACTGAATAAAATAAATCCTCGACATCGATAATAAAGCATACCGAAAACCATTTCTACTAAAAAATTCAGTGACCGCGACTCAATTTTTTTGCGGCAAACGGGTCATCAAAGTAAAGATTATTTAGGTGCTTAAGCAAGAAGCGACTAACCTGAAGTTGCCAAGTGCCCCTTCAGTAACAATAGACCTCAACGGCCTTTCACGTTTGTGTGTCTTTACCGAGAAAAAAAAAAAAAAAACGCCCCGCCACGGTGGTCTAGTGGTTATGGCGCTCGACTGCTGACCCGAAGGTCGCGGGATCGAATCCCGGCCGCGGCGGCTGCATTTTCGATGGAGGCGAAAATGTTTGAGGCCCGTGTACTTAGATTTAGGTGCACGTTAAAGAACCCCAGGTGGTCGAAATTTCCGGAGCCCTCCACTACGGCGTCTCTCATAATCATATCTTGGTTTTGGGACGTTAAACCCCAGATATTATTATTATTATTACCGAGAAAAAAACCTCCAGAGTAACCTTTGCACTCGCCAATAGATTTTGCTAGCTGGCCCAAATTTAGTCCTCGCAAAAAGAAGCAGCATGGCTTTACCTTGGGAGGCTTTGCTGTTGAACGAACAAAGAAAGGTGCTTTTGTAGTTTTACCTAAGGACTTCTTCCGGGAGAAGGCCCCTTGCGCAATTAAAAAGTAACTTTGTAGCGCTGCCGCATGCGGCATCGTTGATCGTGACGGCATTCTGCACTAATAATCATAATATCTGAGCCTTAACGTCGCAAAACCAGGATATGATTATGAGGGCTCCGGAAGTTTAGACCACCTGTGGTTCTTTAACGTGCACCTAAATCTAAGCACGCGGGCCTGAAACATTTTCTCCTCCATCCAAAATGCAACCGCCGCAGCCGGGATTAGATCCCGCGACCTTCGGGTCAGCAGACATTCTGCACTCTAAGAAAAAAAGAGTCAAAAGAGGGTCATGGCACTATGACTCTTTTCGGGTGTCCATTTGACCCCTTTTGGAAGCTAGAAGCAGAGAAAGAGAGTTAGCATTTCGGCAGAAGTCACTGGTCTCTCCTGAAGCGCGTTTCGATTGGCTTCCGTGATGAAGGCGCCGTCGTACACGCCATACATATTGCGCGTTTGCGGTTCGGACCCGTTCTGGTGCGGTGACTCGCCTCGCTCGACGACGGAGCCAGCCGGGCTGGTGGGGCGTAGGCGGCGCCTCCGCCTCCGCCTCCTCTCTCAGTCTGCTCGGTCTGTTGGAATGCGTTGCGTTGGTTGTGCGGGTTGCGTCAGTTGCCTGTCGTGTAGTTTTGTGTTTGAGCAAACATGCGCTTCTTCGGTGGCGTTGACGCCAGTGTCCGTGCTCGAGGTGACGCTTGTAGGGCGGAATATTTATGGAGCTGTGGACACGGACAACGTGCGCCTGTTAACGGTGATGTACTGCTTTCGTAGGTACGAGTTATACAGATTTAGCTGGGCGCCTGCAGCAGCTCTGCGGAAGTTATCTTTTTTTTTTTTTGCTGATCGCACATTGTGTCTGCACTGCTGAACGTGCAAGACGCCGATTTGAGATGCGCTTTAGTCTACTTCATAACTCCATTTCCATCAACCTTGAGTGTGCAGCGTGCTTACGCGCGTGGGAACGCGGAAAAAAAATGTCCGCGTACGTTATGCTTAGACGCGCTATATATAATGGTTTTTGTTGGCTTAAAGACGGAAGTTTGAGGCGCAGATATAGTACGATGCCTCCAGCGCTTCCAGTACGTACGCGGTAGTCACTTAGGTTGGACACGCCTCGCCGGTAAGGTGAAAAAGCCCGAGGCTTTCGACGGCGATCGTTGTTACGGCCACCGCCGTGCACTCTTCTCCCTCGTTTCTGTTTGCTGTTTTCGTGGTTTCCCGGCACTGCAATGACGTTCGGCGTTATAACAGAATCGAGTGAGTGTACGTGACAGCGGGAGCTATGTAACTTAACAGAATTTTTGTTGGGCTAGTTGGTACAGCTTACTGAAAAACCAAAAAAGACGCGTACCATCAAGGAAAAAGTAAGGACAGGACAGAAAGGGCGTAACTCGCAACTAACTTTATTCCCAGAACATCAGCATCATCATATATAACCACAGCGACCCTGCGCGCGCACATCGCCTCACAAGCTCGTCAAAACCCGCGATAACAAGATTAACTAATCGAAAAATGAATCGATGAAACTAAATTCACCCCCACGCAGAGCAACAGATGTGTCACTAACACAGCATTCTTTCTTCTTTCTAATATAGTATGCTTCCATAATTTCACGCGCTAAGACATCGTTACTCTTTCCAAGAACGGAAACACTGGCAAACCCAGGCTCACACTTGCAGGAACCACATGCACAGGCAAATGTGCTGAAAGTTATTTTTCACCGAAAGTTCGTGCTCCCTCATCCTGTCGTTTATGCAGCGGCCTGTTTGGCCGATATATACCCTACCGCAACTAAGCGGGATCTCGTACACCACGCCAAGCGAGCAGGCGACAAAAGGCCTTGCGTGCCTCTTCCCACACGGGGAGGGCCTCGGTGCAGAAGAAATGCGTGGGCACAGGCTAGCCAACTTGCGGGGCGCCGAGAACACCAAGGGTACCTTGTACCTGTTGGCCACATTCTTAAGGTTGTGAGCAACCTTGTGCACATATGGCATAACCATGGGCCTTTTTTCCATAGGCTGCCTATTTCTTCTCGATCCCTTGAGTTTCTGAAGGAGGGTTTCCGAGACTGCAACAACGACAGAACCAGGGTAGCCGGCTGAATACAGCCTCGTGACCTGATTATTGAAACTTTCCTGCATTAGATGAGGACTAGATTTCACCAGCGCTCCTTCCAGGCACATGGAAGTAACGGCCCTCTTGACAAGTTTCGAATGCGAGGCATCATAAGGAAGAAGTGCCTTGCGTGAACGTGGGCAATATGCCCAACATATGTGCGTCTCCGAGAAAGTGAGACTCAGGTCTAAAAATTGCAGCACACCACCAACAGGAAGCTCATGCGTGAATAAAAGACCCTTGGCGTGTTGTCTAAAAACAGCTAATACCTCATCCACTGAGTTAGTGGTTGTCAAAGAAGGGTTAGCTTTAAAAATGATTAAAAAGTCATCAACATACCTAAAAATCTTCACTTCAGCATCGTCAATAACCTGAGCCACTTCTCTGTCAAAATCCGCTAAAAATATGTTACATAACGCAGGTGCCACGCATGAACCTATACAGATTCCTTTTCTTTGGATATAAAACTGATTATCGTGACACACGAACGTGGAACATAGATAAAATTCGAGCAACGCCATAAAGTTGTCACGGGAAATGCCAGTGGCGCGCTCAAAGGCAAGAACACCGTTCTGCTCAATACAGCTTCTAACAACTAAAAACAACTCTACATGGGGAACCGAATAAAACAAATCTTCAACATCAATAGAAAAAGCATTGCCACCTTCGTTTAGGCCTATCAAGAACTGTGTAACATCATTTGACTTCTTAACAAGAAAAGGGTCATCCACAGTAAGCGCTTTAAGATGCTTCAGTAAAAACGTTCGTGTGTCACGATAATCAGTTTTATATCCAAAGAAAAGGAATCTGTATAGGTTCATGCGTGGCACCTGCGTTATGTAACATATGTTTAGCGGATTTTGACAGAGAAGTGGCTCAGGTTATTGACGATGCTGAAGTGAAGATTTTTAGGTATGTTGATGACTTTTTAATCATTTTTAACGCTAACCCTTCTTTGACAACCACTAACTCAGTGGATGAGGTTTTAGCTGTTTTTAGACAACACGCCAAGGGTCTTTTATTCACGCATGAGCTTCCTGTTGGTGGTGTGCTGCAATTTTTAGACCTGAGTCTCACTTTCTCGGAGACGCACATATGTTGGGCATATTGCCCACGTTCACGCAAGGCACTTCTTCCTTATGATGCCTCGCATTCGAAACTTGTCAAGAGGGCCGTTGCTTCCATGTGCCTGGAAGGAGCGCTGGTGAAATCTAGTCCTCATCTATGCAGGAAAGTTTCAATAATCAGGTCACGAGGCTGTATTCAGCCGGCTACCCTGGTTCTGTCGTTGTTGCAGTCTCGGAAACCCTCCTTCAGAAACTCAAGGGATCGAGAAGAAATAGGCAGCCTATGGAAAAAAGGCCCATGGTTATGCCATATGTGCACAAGGTTGCTCACAACCTTAAGAATGTGGCCAACAGGTACAAGGTACCCTTGGTGTTCTCGGCGCCCCGCAAGTTGGCTAGCCTGTGCCCACGCATTTCTTCTGCACCGAGGCCCTCCCCGTGTGGGAAGAGGCACGCAAGGCCTTTTGTCGCCTGCTCGGTTGGCGTGGTGTACGAGATCCCGCTTAGTTGCGGTAGGGTATATATCGGCCAAACAGGCCGCTGCATAAACGACAGGATGAGGGAGCACGAACTTTCGGTGAAAATAAACTTTCAGCACATTTGCCTGTGCATGTGGTTTCTGCAAGTGTGAGCCTGGGTTTGCCAGTGTTTCCGTTCTTGGAAAGAGTAACGATGTCTTAGCGCGTGAAATTATGGAAGCATACTATATTACAAAGAAAAAGAATGCTGTGTTAGTGACACATCTGTTGCTCTGCATGGGGGTGAATTTAGTTTCATCGATTCATTTTTCGATTAGTTAATCTTGTTATCGCGGGTTTTTGACGAGCTTGTGAGGCGATGTGCGCGCGCAGGGTCGCTGTGGTTATATATGATGCTGATGTTCTGGGAATAAAGTTAGTTGCGAGTGACGCCCTTTCTGTCCTGTCCTTACTTTTTTCCTTGATGGTACGCGTCTTTTTGGTTTTTCAGTAAGCGGGAGCTATGTGCGATAATTCTGGCATATGACATGTCTGATCTCGACGTAAACGGCGTCCGCGCGCACTGGGTGTCGTTCGGGCGCTCGTACTCGCATGTGTTTACTGATTATTTAAGGATGGGTTACGTTTGTAAAACATGCGGTCAGTAACCGCTCACGGCGTGCCCCTGACTGCGGGAGTATGTGCTTGGTTGTCGGAATATGCCAGCTCAAAGCCGTGCTTATCCTGAAATCAAAGTTTGAGGCGATTTCTCAGAAAAGAAGGGCTTTCATTCGAGCATAGCCAGTGCATTTCGAAACGAGGTTCCCGCTGCCTTTTACGTGGAAATTTGTTTTCGTTGCGAAATTACTTCGAACGAAACATTGTTTCTGATGTGCGTAAAGTAGCGGTGTGTTGAACAAAGGGTGGTTTTAAATACAAATAATCAGCTTGTATGTGTTGGTTATTCCCAAATCCCGGATCGCTTCCCCGCCTCTTCACTCCTGTTGACAGCCACACTCGGGGAAACGAAGGTGTCCCTATGGCCTCGCTCCTCACCGCTCGTGGTGGGAAAATCAACAGCGGTGTTCGCCGCGTCAACGAAACGAGGCAGTCGGTCCTACATTTCCTTTGGTGGACAAGACGACATATGAAAACGTTAGTGGCACCCACACGAAGGAGGCTAAGCAGTTCGTTTGTTGTTAAAAAGGCTCACATCATCTTGTGCTGCAAGTTTGTCGCCAAGTGACGTGTTACAAAAGCTAGTATTTGCAAGTTGTGTTTTACACGGTAAAATACGTGGTTCATTACCATGCCTGTTTGTAATTGTTGTTTCGTTGTGAGCCTTTATATGTCTGTGTGGACCACTTATTGTACAGGTTTTGCAAACTTTTACTGCAATTTCATTTTCTCATCTTAATATGATGTTCTGCTTTTCAGATACCGTTTCTCATGGTGCTCACGCTGAACAGGGAGCGACATCCTAGGAAGTCGCAAGGGTGATGCCTCCAGCCGTCACCACTTCTTGATTTATTCTTCATCATAAGGAACAAATATTGAAACATGATGTCGATTACTGCAGTTAATTTTTCACCATATGACACTATGCACATAAGTCAGACATTTTAGTTGGCTATACTCATACAAGCATGTAAATGAGGAATACCTCAACTTCTTAATTGCAAATCACGGACCACCTTCCGGGCTTCTATATTACTTTGCTGCAAGAGGGTGTTGTTTTGACGAGTTTATTTAAATGCTAAAATTGAACTATTATTCTTTCTTTGTAGTCGCTGGGAAGAGCGGCTAGTATTATTGAACTTGCTTAAAATGAATACTTTCACTATTTTCAACAGTGGTCGCGAAAAAGTAGAGCAAGGGTCCAATGAGTAGCTTAAGATAGTTTTGGAGTCGCTTGACGCTTTGGTGTGTCATTTGACCCCCTTAGCAGTGTTACCGGCAAGAGTCGTCTGACTCCTGGTAAGTTGTAATGTGATCCTTCGGATAAGAGTCCGTCCACTCTTCCTAGAGGGTCAGGGTACTCTCCTAGAGCGCGCCGACTCTGACCCACGAAGAGAATCACCGTGACTCTTTAAAGAGAGTCGTTTACGTGGCAATTCCGAACTCTCCGAAACAGTTGTGACTTGCCACGGCGGTCAGGAAAACG
>NC_051184.2:79048931-79106150 GCF_013339695.2 Rhipicephalus sanguineus | reverse complement strand
CCAAGGGCTATGACCCCTTGGCGCTATCCGACTAGTACTTTACGCCAAGCTCGTCCTAGTGTAGACGGCGCTAACATCAACGGCTATCTGGTTCACGGGAGAAACGGCGAGCTATTTATACGCACTATTTACCGTTGGCGGTACGCAGAGCTCGGAGGCGCTTCAGCATGTTTTTTTTATCATCACCGAGATGGTGCCAAGGGCGCGCTTTAAAGGTCGTCGCCCCGCTTCTTTTGACCTGAGTTGCGATGCGCGCGCGCTTAGTACCTGTACCACATGTACCTCGTCCTACTGGGCTTGGTCGCCCCCGCGCGCGCTTATCTTGTGACGACCGAGGGCTATTTGTACGTCTTGTGCTTTTACCGCAATGTTTGCGCTGAAGTAACCGACCGCACGAAGGTTACTTCGCTCTCTGCAGCGGCCCTGTTTGCAGAAAGAGCGCGCTGCTAAAACGCAGTGAAGTAAAGCCCTAACCATACGTACGCGTTACAACGCGTCAGCGCGTAATGTGGAGACTCGACGCCGCGTCCTCTCCCTATGAAGGAAGAGGGCGCGCGGCTACATGATCCTGCGAGCCCTCTTCTCTTTCCATGACGAGAGGGCGCGCACTCTAAGAAAAAAGAGAGTCATGGAACCCTGACTCTCTTCGGGTGTCCATCTGACCCCTTTTGGAAGGTACAGGCAGAGAAAAAGAGTTCGCGTTTGGGAAGGAGTCACTGGACCCTCCTGAAGCGCGTTTCGATTGGCTTCCGTCATGAAAGAGCCGCCGTATACGCCATACATATCGCGTGCTTGCCCTTTGGCGCCGTTGTGGCGCGTTGCTCGCCGACGGAGACGGGGTTGGCGCCGGGGTGGCGCGCCGCTTCTGGCTTCTCTCTCAGTCGTCTCAGTCAGTCTCAGTCTCCTCGTCTATTGGAATGCGTTGCGTGGTTGCGTTGATAGCGCGGGTTGCGTGTCTTGAAGTTTCATCGGTTTCATCAGTTTCATGTTCATGCGCGTCTTCGGTGGTGTTGACGCCGGCTCCGTGCACGAAGTGACGCTTGGAGGGCGGAATATTCATGGAGCTGCGGATACGGACAACGGGCGCCAGTCAACGGTGAGTGTACTGCTTTCGTAGGCACTAATTATACAGCTTTAGCTGGGCGTCTGCAGCAGCTCTGCGGAAGTTATCTGCCAGCCATTTCCAACAGCAGCCTGTGTCCGCGGGGCTGTTGCGGATGCCCAACTAAGTTTTCAGTTAACGAGTTGCCACCGTTATGCGCGTTGCTGTACAAGCTCCCATAAAGTGAGCGATGCAAACAATTATCGAGGGTCATTTCTTGCTGATCGCACGTTGTGTCTGCACTACTGAAGGTGCAAGATGTCGTTTTGAGATGCACTTTAGTCTACTTCATAACAACATTTCCATCGACCTTGAGTGTGCTGCGTGCTTCCGCGCATGGGAACGTGAAAAAAAGAAAGCGTGTGTACAGAACGCTCACACGCACTACATATAATGGTGTGTGTTGGCTTAAAGACGGTAGTTTGAGGTGCAGATATAGTATGGTGGCTTCCAAAACGTACGCGGTAGTCATTCAAGTTGGACACGCCTCGCCGGTAAAGTGAAAAAGCTCTAGACTTTCGACGGCGCGCGTTGTTGCGGCCGCCGGCGTGCACTCTTTTCCCTCGTTTCTGTTAGCTGTTTTCGTGGTTTGCATACACTGCGATGACGTTGGGCGCTATAACAGAATCGATTGAGTGTACGTGATTGTGGGAGTTATGTGCGCTAATTCTAGCATATGACATGTCTGATCTCGACGTAGACGGCGTACGCACGCGCTGGGTGTCGTTCGTGCCCTAGTATTCGCATCTGTTTATCTGAGTATTTAAGGATGGGTTACGTTTGTAAAACATGCGGTCAATAACCGCTCACGGCATGCCCCTGGCTGCCGGAGGATGTGCTTTGTTGTTTTGTTGTTAGCCTTTATTATGTCTGTGTGAACCACTTATTGTGTAGGTTTTGCAAACCTTTACTGCAATTTCATTTTCTCATCATAATATCATGTTCTGCTTTTCAGATACCGTTTTTCGTGGTGCTCACGGTGTACAGGAGCGACAACCTAGCAAGCCACAAGTCTGATGCCTCAAGCCGTCACCACTTTTTATTTATTCTTACTCACAAGGAATAAATATGGAAACATGATGGCGATTTCTCCTGTTCATTTAGCACCATATGACACTGTGCACATCGCAGTCGCACATTTTAGTTGGCTATACTCATAGAAGCATGTAAATGAGGAATACCCAAACTTCTTAATTGGAAATCACAGACCATCTTTTCGCGCTTTCTATATAACTTTGCTGGAAAATATGTGTTGTTTTGACGAGTTTTATTAAAATAATGCTAAAACTGAACTATTCTTTTTTTACAGGCGCTGGGCAGAACGGCAAGTATTATTGGACTTGGTTAAAATGAATACTCCACTATTTTCAACAGCAGTCGCGCAAAAGTAGAGCAAGGATCAAATGAGTAGCTTAAAATACTTGTGGAGTCGCTTGATTCTTCGATGTGGGTCCCTTGACCCCCCTAGGAGCGTTACCGGCAAGAGTCGTCTGACTCCCTATAAGTGGTAACGTGATCCTCCCGATGAGTCTTTGCACTCTTCCTAGAGGGTCAGGGGACTCTCCTAGAGCGAGCCGACACTGACCCACCAAGAGAGTCACCGTGACTATTTAAAGAGAGTCCTATACGTGGCAAGTCAGAACTCTCCGAAAAGAGTCACGCATACTCTTTTTTTTCTTAGAGTGCGGCGCCGAGTCTAGACGCCACGTGCTCTAAAGCTTACGTGTATTTAGGGCTTAACAAATGTGGCAGTTCGCGCTCGTCCCGTGTGTGTCGTTTTCGTGCGTCCTTTCTGCTTCGGCAACGCGGTGCAAGTTTCGAGCTGCTTGCCGTTCTTCTCGTGACATTCTACTTTGTCGCTACGCATTCATTGCTTCGCCCTTGCGGCAAAACTGATTTTTTTTGTTATTTTAATTCCCCACTGCCTTGAAACTTAGTGTAACAAGTTACAACCGATTTTTGTTGTGCAGTGCGACAGTTCAGCAAGGAGCGAATCCAATAGAAAAAAAGCATTGACGAGCTCAGAGACAACTCTTCTTTGGGAAACCATTCAACGATGTAGGCTCGCATGGATACATTGCTTGATTAAGTTTTTGTAAAATCGTTCTTGTGTGCACACGCATGCTGTTATCATCGGCGATTAGACAAGAAGCAGGCAACAAAATGAATTCCGAGCCGGCGACACGGGCAAATTCAGTGGGCTGTGCAGATATGTTAGACAAGTTTAATTGCCTGAAGCTTCTGGCCAAAGAAGAAGCTAGGAGAAAATATTAGGACAGTGTCACTGGCTTGAGAAATTTTTCAAAGAAAAAGATCGAGGCGTCATAGACGTCATACTGGAGCGGAAGACAAACCTGTTTTTCTACAGTCGCTCTGATTGAGCCACAAAACTGAACAAACAAATACAAGTTGACGTTATATTCTGAATGAGCTACACTCTTTCAAAGAAACACATTCCATGACTCGTGCGTCAATCGCGCCAAAACAAACTTTAAATCTACACTTCCTCGTAAATTGCACCAAAAGCCTTGAAATCTTCCCGAAATGGTGCCATCATGACAAATCTGCAGCTGTGTTCGATCCTTGTGAAATACAGAAAGTTCATTCCGAAGGATTATCTTTCTAAAGAGCGCTGATGCTATTCATAGATTGCCGCAATAAAACGCTCACTGGCGCCTTGTCAAGATATGAGACTGTGTCGGCCGAGTTGCTGTAAGTGCACGTAATATAGACTGAAAGAATGTCGAAATACGTGCTCGAAGAAGGCTATAACAGCGCGAACACAGGACGAACAAAACAGGGCCCTTCCTCGCGTTTGCTCTGTCCCGTGTTTACGCCGTTAACCTGTTCTTCTGGACATATTATGGCATCCAGCAATGTGGGAGTTATTATTTAAACTAAAGACCGTTCTGATGCACCACATTATACTTCTAGGATTGTTCGTCACTTGTTCCACCTGCCATACGGTCAACCCGGTACCTGCCACGAGACGCGCGTTCGGCCCGACCAACGAAGACGATCTCGCAGTCAGAGAACACCGAAGAGAAGGATACCAAGGTGCCTATTCATTACACCTTAAGCTGCATATTGGACTCTTCTGTATTCAAACGAGAAGTAATTATCTCAGATTCGACAAGTGCACGCCAAACTGCGTTCCCCTACCTCCTCATATAAAGCAAACATTTGTTTCCAGACATGGCATTGCGCATGATGCGTTCGTTCGCACTCCCGTGAGCTACGATAGACCGAATTGTAGCCTGCTTGGTATTGAAGTAGCGACCAATGCAAACGATTACGCAAGGAAAGCGGCGAGTGCTTGCGAAAATTGTGTGGCGCATAATAATAAGCGCAGATCACCGCGGGCAGCACAGCATAATATGCTGGGCGATAGGCATTCAATGAAAAAATTTCACCGACGATTAAGATACCGCTTAATGCGAATCCGAGCGCAGCTTCGTGTTGGGGCAACACCAACTGTGTTTGAAGTTCTGGCCATCCGCTGTTGTACATATTGCCACAGAAACTGGCCGCGCTCGAGCGCTACGCATGCCACTCAGGCTCCGCTTCACGCATCACATGTGGAATCCAGCGAGACTTCTTGCTGTAGAATCAAAATCCACAATTGGAAGTAAAGAGGAATCGAAAGCGCCCCGCATCCATAGTGCTTTGCACTCGTGAACATCAGAAATAACCAGTACACTATAGAGGTAAAGGCGGTAACACAAGCGCTCACTAGCAACAATTCTTAGTGAGCACCTGTGATGCTGCCTCATCCTCTTGTGTCTCGGTTTTTTAGTACTCTCCTTAAAATGCTGTACCAACTTGCCCCCCATCAATCAATCAATCCTTCTAGGATATCCGACGAATGGGTTATACCATTTCTAAGGCTTAGGTACGGACTGCGACTCCGGATTTGTCATCACGGAAGAAATTATTGTGAGAGTAGCTAATATTCATGCTTCAATGGCAGCAACTGCGATAGTGAGCTCACTCATGCCAAAGACTCATTTTTATTGTCTAGCTATTTCAAGATTTTTGACATGACTACACATGCATGACTTTTCTTGAAGAAAGGTCATGCAAGACGCGTAAAGAGGCAGCCATTTTTTCAACAACGCAAATACTACGACATCATGCATGAGATGATTGCTAAAGTCAACAGTTTATGCTGGAATCTAAGGAATTATAATCTTCAAGTGTTCGCGCTGCACGTATGTACATTTTCATCGAAAGGCTTTTGCATTTAGCCATTTAAACAACTATGTGCAAGCTGTTTTCACACATAGGTGGATACTTTTGACTACTTTCGCTGCCCCTGGCTCAATATGGCTTACTCCTTGGCTAGTTTCTCCCATTCTTTACTGTTTCTTGTCTCTGCGACCTGGCAACCCTGGTACGAGCCATTGCAGACGCTAACACAGCTGCTCGTGGCGCTCCGCGTTCGCTCTCTTCGTTCCGTTCGCTCTATCGGTTGCGCCGACAATGGAAGTGGCAACGCGCCCAACGCAGGACGAGTGACGGCGAGAATGGTGAGCGAACGTATCCACATGGTGTTGCGTTACTAGCCTATGCGTGCGCAGGGTTCCTTCACTAAGGGGACTGAGTTTCACAACAGCCCCCCTAATTGCCAGCGAAGCTTTGCAACCAGCTCACTGGAAGATTAGTAAACATAAAACGTACTCTCACGTACAGAATGCGACGTGTTCAGTGATACAACAGCCTCAGCTTATAACAACCGTTAATGCATTTTGAACGTTACACAGAAGACTCCAACGTTTGCTGTTCTCACTATGCGAAGAACAGGTTGTGTAATACCGCCACAAATCACGCTGCCATTCTTTGTTTTTTTTTCTTTTTCTTTCATGCCATTTGACAGGGCGGGCTAGGGCAACCTTGCACCTTGTCTTCGGCGCTGCGAGGTTCCTGCTCTCAAGCCCAGCAGGCGGCTACATGCTGGTGGAGCTCCTTCGCCATCTGGACGCAATGCTCCATGGTTGAGCCTTGGCTGACCGTCAGTCATGTTTCGGAACACGCCGTAACACCAGGCGAAACATTAAATTTATTCTGATCAGCAATGTGCGTGTTGAGTGACAATAGCAGCTTGGAGTAATTTGAAAACATATATGTATGGTACAATGTCCAGAATTCAGCTGGTGGCGTTTTTGGCGATACAATGCAAGAAGTGTGCCTGGGTACCTTTGTTTGACACATGTAGGATTCTTGACAAAAATCGAAATCAGCTGACAAGAGAGATAATCGAGGCAGAGGAGATTGAAAAGATGGGCGGAAATGCATAAGCATGCCGTCAATTGCACTAACACAAAAAAGAGTTGGCTATCTGAGTATGACAACACCAAAATAAAAGTGTCATCTGGGGGGGTTCGGACTCTGGCGCATTGATACGGGCTTATTGTGTGCTATAAGTAGCAGTGGATCGCAACAATAAATTCTGTTGAAAGTAGCACCTAGTGTGTGCATGTGTGTGACTTTTTGTCGTCCACGTTTTCCGTGCGCTATTAGTTTTTCATTACGGGTCCATGATTTTCTCCATCAGCTTTCATGAATACACTTTAGCAAACTTAATTTAGTGGCACTACAGAAAGGTACCACAAAAAGAAATTGTAACTCCCACATCTTGTCCTAAATGTGTTCGGGAAAACAAGCACCATGCATAGTTTTATGATTGCAATAAGAACCTGACAGGCTGGCTCATTTATTGTACATTTATTGTCAACTTAGTTGTCCTCCTTGGCAGTGCCACGCACTCGCTTGCTTTGCCGGCCAGCTTCGGTAAAAAATCCGCGCAGGTAGCGCCTAAAAGCTACGACGCGGATTTCTTGTGGTTTTCCTTCTCCTGGCTGGAGGTTCTCCCCCACGAACTGCTGCAGGTACCCTGAAAAATACTAGTAAAGTGACATATAGAGAAAATAAACAAGAATTTCAGAGGAATGATCACTACTTTTTCATGTAAATTAGTGGTAGCTGTGATGTCCCTTGTGGTACACTTTTCGCACAAATAAATATATACAATAAATCCTCTTTATAAATAAATAGGTCAATTGATTCAAAATACGATGAACTAGCTACAATTTAGTTGACGCGATGGAAAAATTACCTGTTGCATAATTTTCAGCAGTTTAGCTTCACGCAAATTTCGTGCAGCAAATTGTCATGAAAGTTCTAACTCATCCTTTGGTCCCAGCAAGCGAATGTACCATTCAGCGTTGCGTCATCAAATGTATTTTGCCTCACAGTGTGAGGTGTTCAGGCCGTTCAAACTTGAACAAAAGAGCTCTTTAGTGCTAATCAAACAAGAAAAAATTGGACATTGTTTTTTTTCTCTTTGAAATCCCATTCTTCTTGACCACAATGTGCTAACAAATTTTGATAAAATCTAAGATTGTGCAGAACATGAGCAATCCTTGCGATCAGTATTTCGTTCTTTTCCCTCTCCATGATCATGCAAAACAAAACAGGAATTGTATCAAACAGGACAACAGCAATTCATCAAGTAAGGTGCAACTTATGTTGCAGCAATTTGAGATGCATGCTGCAGGTACACTGGTCAGTGCGCACAGAAGCCAGCTTCGGCCCAATCCGCCTTTTTCACGATACAACGGCACATGTGCCCTTCTCCTAGTGAAGAAATCGTAAAACGCCTTTGAAGCTCTGAGGTTTTTAGTCCAATGGTAATGGTTATACCAGCCCCTACCGAATACCCTTCCAAACTGGGAGAATGCGGCACAGGAGAATGTAATAGGCTTATTTCTACTAATTCAAGTTGTCACACGAAGCTGCTAATGTAACAGAAAGGTATCATTTTTATGTGAGGATAACCAATGTGGCAGTCTTTGAGCAAATTTTAACCACCCTGCATTCTTCAGCAATGCATTTGAATTTTGTGACTACAGAAATGTGTCCATGGGTAAGCGTCAAACCTGCAGTAGTACTTATGTTAAGCAGTGAAACACTACGTGCATTGCAGTGCAATGCTTATAATAATGAGCAAGTTTGTTTACCTTTCACCATCTCTACCTTTTCTGGCGTTGCCTGCAGCTTCAGAGCGCCCGTAGGCACGTTACGGCTCACCTGGCCTATCAGGCTGCGCTTGGCAGCTTCATCACTTGGCCAGAAACGCCGCGCCAGCTCCAGGCAGCACTTTCCGTTACTAGTATTCCTCATGATATGTTCCCATTTGTCAATTGACATAAAAGTGTTCTGGTCAATTTTTATCTGCACAAAAATAATCGCATACGTTATGAATTATTTCTAAAAGCTATGCCCATCTATCAATCCGCAAACGTTAAGGTAACCAGAGTTAAACATTATAGCAGAAACCATGGCTGCCTAGAGCTTCAAAACCATCAGCAGAAAGCAAATAGCAAACATGCACACACAAAAGTAAAGGAAATTTTCATTGGCCGTACACTATATGTAGCAATTTCGACCTTATTTCAGCAGTTTTCTGATATTTACTAAAAATATTTGCTAAAACGTTACTGTGTACCTTGGTACACAACAATGAAATCCCAACAATTTATAAAAAATACCTACGAGTTTCACTAAACAAGAATGAAGAAATGGGGAATAGTGGCAGCTAATTGGTAATAACAGCATTATTTTTTTAGCTTTTTGCCATTAATATAATCTCAATATATGTATCCAATGTCAGCTGGCCATTGAACGCTTTGTAGAGGTCAATGTGCACTGTTAGTGCCATCGCATGGCTTGGGAGTGGCTTCGCTGCCGCTGGTGCTCGCTGCTCCTGCTCGTCTGCAAAATTAGGTAAATAAAACAATGCACCTAGTACTCAACAGTGCGACATGCGTTGCCGAAAAAACATCCAAATACGTTAGCCGCTACGCTAAGGAAAAAGAAACTCATTACCACCCTACGTTACCCATAAAAAAGTAAACGCTTTACTGATACCGTTGCCGAAAAAAAGTAACGGGACGTTACATCTGCCTTTACTTCATGCTCATAAATCTTAATCAGTGATCCTTCGCAGCGGGAACCTACAATGACAACTTTGTAAAGCTCATATTTCCGTTCCAAATAAAAGTTCTAACTCAAACATTAATTTTACCAGAAGTACTGAGTTAACGGGAAAAAATTCGGCAGATCCCACGTACCGTGGGAGTCGATGTTATGCGAAGCATGCGGCGGGTAGGTGACTGTGGCGTAACTTTTTTTACTGAGCGACACGTTACAAAATGACGCTAAAGATTTGTATAAATTTTATACGCACACATATATGTTGAAGAGCCGCATATGTGTTATATAACCAGTTGTTCACGGTTGGGTAACGCTGCCAATGGCAACGTGGGTATTACCAACACCAGAGGCGGTAAGCTGATATGTAGTGCTTATACATGTCCCAAAAACGCACGTACGTTTCACGAACCCGTGTGCATGTGTGCATGGAGCTCTTGACAGTTCTTGAACAAGGGCATCATCACCGTGATCAGTGAGCACCAGCAGCTGGTGATGACTTGTTATAGGATCCGGTCGTGAACGTGGTGACGAGGGATCCATGTCTAGTGAAGTATGTGGTATAGTAGAGCTGTTGGAATTCGTGGATGCCTCGGTCATTTCGTCAAAAAATTGTCTGTCGACAGAGCCGGCGACATGTCGGTACCTGAAGCCACCCTTCACGTCGGTGAGGTATAGGGCGTCGAGGCTGGTAGGCCTGGATAGTGCTATAGTATACGTATATCAACATCAGCGGATGGTGTTTGTCCTATTCCTAGACTACCTGGGCGTATATGGCCTACGTAGCCTAGTCTACAAAGCGGCTGTCAATCAATCTGGCATCATCCTCGGTCAGCATGAGGCCTCGTAAGAAATGAAGAGGACGCTGCGTCGTTCTGGTGGACGAAGTGCACTTTACGGTGCGGTGACGTGGATTGTTAATGTATTCCTCCGGGGTCGAGCAATGCTTAAATATAGCTTGCTGAATCATCGGAATACAAACGTAATGTTTATTAGACTGCTATAAAAGCGGAGCCGACACTGGAACTACAGACGATAATCTGATATGACGATCGTAGGAGTACACATCGTAGGAGTATCATGTAGCGTTTTCTTTCTTTCTTGTAAAATTAGATAGCCAGCACCACAACCACAATTGACATTGTACCGATATTACGCCTGCGTAGGCTGTTTTTCCAAATCAGTTTATAGACCTGGCGAGGCTCAGTGGTAGAATACCTGATTGCCACGCAGAATGCTTGGGTTCGATTCCTGCTAGGATCCTAATTTTCATTCTTTCCATTCGTTGAGTCAACGCTGCCGATGTTGGTTTTCCTTAACGCTCTCGCATTGAAGTTACCAATGTCTGTTCTCACCGTTCCTGGGTAGATATAAACTGTCAATCACCTGTGGCGCATACCCGTACACCATGGCCCGTGGTAAACGGGTATGTGCCACACGTGTCTGGTGGAAAGTGTTTGACGACGTACACGACAGGATTTTAACGTTATTCATGTCATGACCCGGCAACCATATTCGTCAAATCCTCTAACCCTCCCACGCAAATTTTGGTTTACACCAAGTTAAGGAGGCGATCATGAGAGCACCCAGACGTAGGCGGCTAGATAGAGAGATACGTAGATAGAAACGCTCAAAGTGCCAGAGGTTCGCTAAGAAATGCTTCGCATTTAAAATTGCACAAACGCGCTGTACTTTATCGGTACTACCTAAAGTTGCCTGTATAGGTAAATGTGATGGCTTCTAACTCAGTGGCACATAGAGAGCCATTTTCCTTAGTGGGACATTGAACAAAAAGTGATCGATTTCTTCATTAACGCTACCCGAAAAGATAACACCGCTGAACAAACTTGCAGCAATTATGACGGCTTGCTTCTACTTACAAATAAACGCCCAAATTTTGTAGCAATAAAGAAATGCTTAAATGGTATAAATCTGAAGAAGAAGTATTTTCACACATAAACAATTTTTCGTTATGTTCAGTCTGTATAATTATCGCGACCATTTTGACTCTGTATGTGTTCAGGATTAGCCTCGCTCGCTCAGGAATTCAACCAGATGCGTAGTTGCACTTGCAGGGAGCAAGAAGCATAATTAATTTTGAATACTACGTTGATAAACAGTGCTAGAGTATTCCAGGGACAACTTCCTAATGCAACTACATTTTCTTGAATCTAAGCAATATCTGAAATTCAAAGCTGCCATCTTACAGCTTGACTCGCATCTTACCGAATACGTCCGACGCTACGCTAAATAGGAGCTGGACGGATGCGCTATGTGGTACCCGTGTATTCACTTTCAGGAAGAGCTCATAAACGCGTAGAAAGTTTTTCTTGAGCCCGCTCATCGCGATCTCATGCGACAGCAAATGTACCTAGACAGTCGCTCACCTTCCGTAGGCGATGATGCCGAGAGGGCATTTTCCAAGATGTTATCCTCCGTTGTTTCGAGTTCATGCCGAGTCTTGGTGTCCACAAGCCAAGCAGGCCTCGATAGCTCGCTTTCCACGGTTACGAGGACTGCATTTCGCTTCACTTCATCAACAATCAACGACAACATGAACCACGATAGCAAGGTAGCCGAGAATACAGCAGATAAATTCGAGAAATTTCGGCCAATTGCTTCCCACTGCAATTTCCTCCGCACAACAAAGGACTCCGCGCGCGATCGCTTTCTGAACGCTAGGCGGGCTGACAGCAGTCCGCCGCTGCGACAAAATAACAACGGGGCGAGCTCTGTGAAAGTGGTTCCTACAAGACAACTGCATTTTGTGCCAAACTCCTAGGATATTTGGAATAAAGAATAACGAGTAACGTGACACCTCACTTTACCAAAAAACGGTAACGTAAGCATGGTACCTTTTACAGTTCTGAAATAGTAACGGGTACGTTATGAAGTTGCTGAAAAAATTAACGCGTTACCAGTAACGCCGTCACTTGTAACGCGATACCACCAGCACTCGTACTCAATCATGTTTCTTGAATAAAAAATTACACCATCTCCCGCTAAAGGGGACCATGAGGCGATGCGAAGCCGGAGCACTTGCACGATCGCGTTCCGTTGGCGTTCGTTGGGCATGCTACCGACCTCGCGTCGTGGAACGCGAAGAGGGACGCCACGCGCATCGTATCTTCCATCTAGCCTGGCCGTTAATTCTCACAGGGCGAGCGGGGAACGCGGTCGACAGGCGGGCGGGAGGGGGGGCAGCGTAGGAGAGGAGAGAGAAGGGGAGGGGACGCGCATGCGCTCGAGCTCATCGCGGCGTTGCGCAGGAGAGAATTTCGGCATGTCTAGCCCGCGTTTCAGAGGAAGAGTGGAAGGGGGAGGGGAGAGGGAAAGTGGAGAGGGATGGGAGAGGGGAAGTGGAGAGGGGAAGTGGAGAGGGTGAGTGGGGAGGAGGTGTGTGGAGAGGGTATGCGCATGCGCAGTAAGGGTGGTCACGCCGCACACCACCGGATTGAGCTCGGCCTTAAGATACTTCGCATCTAAAACACGCTTCGGAACGTACTTTCAGAACTAAATTTAGTTGAACACACTTCTATCAAACCCTTTAAAAAGAGACTTTAGAGAACACTAATGGTTGCTATGACTTGATCGGCACATTTCTATTATTTTTCACTGAGGTGTCATTCCTCTGTACGTTGTTTACTTTTTGTTGACCTAGTGCAGACTTGGTGTTGACACAAATAGGACAAGCTTTTGTCCCTTTTGCTGTAACTTATATACAGTAACGCCTCATAAGCAAGAGTTACACAATACTGTGTTGCTCCTGAATAAAAATATTTCCATCGAAGTGACAAAAAAGTGATAATAATTGTAATAATATTATTTTGTTGAGGTTTAACGTCTCAAAACAACGATATGATTATGAGAGGTGCCGTAGTGGAGGGCTCCATAAGTTTTGACGACCTGGGGTTCTTTAAAGTGCACGTAAATATAAGCACGAGCCTCAAGCATTTTCGCAAAAAAAGTGAATACTTTATCCAAACATATGTGAGAAATGATACATTGCAGTACCAAGCAATGTCCTTCCTCCCTCACAAAAGAAAGAATGCAGGCACGAAACACTCACCACAAGGTGCAGGGCTATCGCTGCAGTCGATCAAGTGACTCTCATCAATGCGTGCACAAAGGAGCGAAGGCTTTCCTCTAAATATATGGAAATAAAAGAAAACCAACTACCGTGATTCCTTTAGCTATGAATTTTCTCACAGCAGCATGATTAGTGAGGCCCATATTGTAAGTGCTTGTACACCTCGACTCATTAAAAAAGATGCACGCTGTCTTCCAAATAAATAGCAAATGCAAAAGTGTTCCAGAGTCTTCTAAATTCATGGTTATAAATGTGTAATATACTTTCTAAAAGATAAATATATTATCTATCAAGTGATTGCAAAATCCGTAAATTGAATTGTTTACCAAGGCAAGTCTCACCCGACCTTAATACAAAAATAATTAACAAAATGACCTACATGTTTCGCCACCTATACATCCTCAGTATATACTAGCAACGAATGAGTAGAGGTTGACCAATCCACTAGTCACATAGTCCTTGCAAACGTCCAGTAGGGTGGCCACGTTTATTGCTCGAAGCCGACGCGTCACGATGAACAAAACACGGTTCCAGGAATTTTTTTTCACCGTTGTTCCCGAGCCAGTGTCGTCGCATTGTTTAGTCCAAAGCTATGCCCTGTCGTCTTGCAACGCTCTTGTAAGCTCTGTCTTGCAACGCGTTGCATGAGTGGCTTAGCAACATCCCCCTTGTGTTCTTTATAGGGCCCCTAAACCACCCAGAGGTCGAAATTTGTGGTGTGGGGGTTGTGCACGAGTCTACAACGAACACGTAGCCGTGAGAATTTTTGAAACGGTGCGCTAATAGCAGGCTTACACGCGTTTGTTGATCGAAACACTGCGATCGCTCGTTTCACTCTTTCCTTCGCTACCCTCCACTCGTCTGCTAGACTCCTCTCCCAAACCTGCTTTACCCTCTGTTGCGCAATGCCCCGGAACGGAGCAGCGAGGAGCGTGCGGAACTATTGCGAATAGGAGAAGGTTGAAGAGGGGGGCACGAGCTGGAAGGGCAGTTTTCTGGTCGCCATGATCAATAAACGGGTAGTCTCCATCTAACGTCTGCGGAACCAGTTCTTTGTTACATCCTCCTCGACGAGTGCCCCTCCCAATCTTACGTGACATACCGTCATCGCTGACGCACTCTTCGGAACAGCGGGGATTTCCGGTTGCCGCGACTCCGTGAACTCCGTGCTTTTTGGCTAACCGCTGTTGTCGCCGTGCCGGCCCGTGCTCGTACAAATTGTGCCGGTATGGACCCCTTGTGGCGCACACGCCTTCAAAGAATCGCCAACGTGATAGACCCGTACGATGACACGGGTCGCGTCTTTTCGTTTTTCCAGCCGGCGCTTTTGCAGCCAAGCACTGATGCGTGAAAGCCATTGCAAAACACTCTCCGATTCAGTCCGCGCAGATTATCAGACCACGAGGCGTGACTGTGCTGGTACACTAGCGATTTGCCAGTTGCGTTAGGGGCCGCATTTGCCGACTCACAAGCGCGCACACAGCTGCTTGCAGACTAACCGGAAGTCATGGGTTCTTGTTCGACCAATCGCAGCATTGCCTGCATACCGCATCGTAGATTCCACACGCTGAATACGTCACTAGGCAGACCGAAAGGGCCCGGTGAGGAGAAATTGTTTCTTGGAAATTGTGGCGCGCCCACCACTTGTAGCGCTGCCACGTGTGGCCTCTTTGATCGTGACGGCATTCTGCACACGATGGGTGTGTTTACTTGAAATGTTTGAAAAAAATATCGGAGGTCGTTTGGGGCCCTTTAAGCCTCAATGGCATTTTTCCTGCCCATTTCGCCCATGTAAGTTGCGTTGCAGTCACCACATCGTGATGTGGAGAGTGCAACCTACTTCAGCTTCGCCAACACGACTTACTATAAAATTGAAGGGTGCCCTATGAGAAGTCCTGGTTCTGTTGCCGAGGCAAACTCAGTGATGGAGCACGTCAAAACATGTGAACTGAACTCTCTACCCTTACAGATGAAAATGTGTTCATGACAGTTTTGTAATCTTCAAAAAAAAAAACCAAGTCTAGATGCTTTCTTCGCGGTGCTGAACAGTGTGCACCACACCATTCAGTTCACATACGAAAGAGGGAAAGACATCTTGCCGTTTTTGGACGTGCTTGTACGCAGGGCTGTTAATAACAGTGTGCAAACGAAAATGTGCCATAAACAATGTTACACTGGAATTTCTTTTTTATTTCAAACGCATCACCCGACCGAACACAAACGGCACTTGTAAAAAATTACACCATATCGCGCTAAAGGAAACCATGCGTGGGTGCGAATCAGCGGGGAGATGGTTCGCTTGAGCGGGAGATGGTGTAATTTTTAGATGCGAAGCAGCTTTTGCGCTGGGCTTTGTCCGTAGTTCCATTGGGGACCGTCCGCTTTCTAAAACCTACCATAGCCATCTGTAACATATTGAGCGCGCGCTCGCTACAAGGAGAAGTCTTTTTCGTCTTGTTCTTCGACCATCTTGATGATGATAGGTGCAGAGCGTGCGCTCGCACCAAGGAGAAGTCTTTTTCGTCTTCTGCTTCGACCGCCTTGATGATATACGTGCAGAGCACTATACGTGCAGAGGCCCCCCCCCCCCCCCCCCACTCGCGAACGAGTTGGTACGCCACTGCGAGCGTGACCGAGAAAAGACCGCATTCGTGACGCCTGACGGGCTTTATGAATTCAAAGTCCTCCCTTTCGGTTTATGCTCGGCCCCAGCCACGTTTCAAAGGCTCACGGATACCGTTCTGTCCGGTCTAAAATGGAAAACCGTGTCTTGTGTACCTTGACGACGTGGATTGTTTTTTCGGCCACGTTTGAAGAACACCTAAAACGGCTGCTTTCTGTCCTTCAAGCCATACGGTCCGCAGGACTCGCATTGAAACCAGAAAAATGCCACTTCGGCTTCGAAGAACTTCTGTCCTGGGGCATGTGGTCAGTCAGGAAGGTGTTAAGCCTGACCCAGATAAAACTGCAGCCGTCGCAAAGTTCGCAAGGCCTGTAGATAAGAAGGCGGTCCGACGTTTCCTGGGTCTTTGTGCCTATTACCGGCGATTTATAGCGGACTTTGCGCACATCGCCTCTCCACTCACCCGCCTCACAAGGGAAGATGTTGCGTTTGTATGGGGCGAAGAGCAAGAAGCGTCGTTCAACGAGTTGCGGCAGCGTCTACAAACTCCGCCCGTACTCGCTCACTTCGATGAGGATGCACCAACAGCCATCCATACAGACGCCAGCAATGTGGGCCTCGGCGCTGTTCTTGTTCAGTGCCAAGATGGTGCGGAGAGAGTAGTTGCCTACGCTAGCAGAACCTTGACCCGTGCTGAGTCCAACTACTCAATAACTGAGAAGGAGTGTCTGGCTGTCGTTTGGGCAGTTGCAAAGTTTCACCCGTATTTATATGGCCGCGCTTTCCAAGTGGTAAGCGACCACCACTCCCTGTGTTGGTTGACCAACACGAAAGACCCGTCTGGACGTTTGGCACGCTGGAGCTTACGGCTTCAAGAGTACATGACCGTAGTCTACAAGTCGGGAAGGCAGCACTTAGATGCCGACTGCCTGTCAAGATCACCTATTAAACCACCGAGCCCAGAGGATGACGAATGCGCAGGCTTTTTAGCAGTTGTCGATGCGGCTGTCATCTCCCGGCAACAGCAAGACGATCCGGAGCTCAACTCACTAATCGACTTCTTGAATGGGCGAGCCACGAATGCGCCGAGAGTGTTTTCGAGAAATTTATCAGCATTCTGTTTGCGTAACGGAATTCTCTATAAGAAGAATTTCTCATCAACAGGGAAAAGCTATCTGCTGGTAGTTCCGGAAATCCTCCGCAAAGAAATTTTTGCAAGCCTGTCATGACGAAGCCACGTCGGGCCACCTCGGTTTCACAAGAACGTTGACACGTATCAAAGAAAAATACTACTGGTCAAGAATAGCAGGGGAGGTGAAACATTACGTGCGAACATGCATTGACCGTCAGCGGCGCAAGTTACCACCGGTCAAACCCGCTGGGCTATTACATCCCGTTCCAGTACGGAAACTCCGTTCGCTCAAATTGGCATGGACCTTTTGAGCCCATTTCCAACATCGGACAGCGGCAACAAATGGGTTATAGTGGCGACGGACTACATCACCCGATACGCGAGACCAAGGCGATTCCGAGCGCCACTGCAGCTGAAGCGGCCCGGTTCTTCATTGAGAACATCGTGCTGAGGACATGGTGCTCCCGCGGTCGTGATAACAGACAAAGGTACCGCGTTTACAGCCGAGCTGTTGCGCACTGTGCTTACGCTCAGTGGTACAGCGCATAGGAAGACGACAGCTTATCACCCACAAACAAATAGACTTACGGAACGACTAACAAGACTATCGCCGACATGCTTTGCATGTACATACGTCGACGTGGAACACAAGAATTGGGACAGGATTTTTGCCGTATGTCACATTCGCGTATAACACGGCACGCCAGGAAACAACGAAAATGACACCGTTTGCACTAATTCACGGTAGAGACGTAACTACAATGCTTGATGCTATGCCTGCCTCATGACTGTGATTCAGAGACGGACGCCGCAGATTTCACTGAGCGCGCCGAGGAAGCAAGACAGCTTGCCCCGCGTCAGAATAACTAGCCAGCAAGAAACTTGACGCCCAACGGTACAATCTCCGCCATCGATTCGTCACCTTTAAGCCCGGGGAAAGAGTCTGGGTTTGGTTCCCTGTACGACGGCGAGGCCTCTCGGAGAAACTTCTGCGCCGATACTTCGGACCCTACAAGGTTCTGCGCCGCCTTAGCGACGTCCACGTACGAAGTCGTCGCTGACGGCTCTTCTTGTTCAAAGCGCCGCCAGCATCTGCCTGAGACAGTGCACGTGGTACGCATGAAGCCGTACTTTTCTGAGTGATGTGACCGCCCACTCGCTAACTGCGCATCGACTGCTACTTCGTGAGCATCGAGACGATGCTCGCTCTGGAGGGAGGGTAATGCCGCGTCCATATTGTGTCTGACTATCCGCTGGCGACGACAAGGAAGACAAACCGGTGCGCTCGAGAGGCGCAGCGTGAAAGACTGAAGAAGACGTTCTTGGCGGCTCCACGCCTCCAGCGCTACCTTCGAGTACGACACGCCGTACGCCTTTCTGAATAAAGCCCCTGTGTTTTATAACCCGCGACAATATATACACAGCCGAGTGGCAGCGCAGGCACATTGCACGTACGTTACAGTCACAGTTGCAGTTGTTACAGTTGTTATGCTTATACTTATCCGTTATGACGGAGAACGCAAGCACGGAGAACGAACACACGCAAGTACGCACGAACCCGTGTGGAAGCGGTTCTTGACAGTTCTTGAACAAGGTCATGATCACCGTGATCAGTGAGCGCCAGCAGCTGGGACCGGACTTGTTATTCGGATCCGTTCGTGATAGGGGCTCCAGGGGTCTAAGTGCAGTGAAGTGCGAGGTATATACTGCTGGTGGAAATCCTGGGTGCCTCTTACGATGAAATGACCTATGATGCCTCCTGTGCTGGACGTGGCAGCGAGGTATTTTGATGCCCTGTCCACATCAAAGCCGTCTTTCACGCAGTATAAAGACCGCGCGTCACCAATCAATGAAGTCACCAGTAACGATGAGAGGCCTGGTTCTCTCGGCAGATTTATTGTAGAGACGCATTGATCCTGTTTCTGCGTAATCCACGGGTCCACGTTGCGGACCACGTGGATGAGTGGGATGGTAGTTGAGCGTCCTTCCCGGGCTGTTCTGTCTTCAGCTTTCTCACTTTCCTCGCGTCTGCCGCGGTGGTTGTAGCGGTTACGGTGTTCGGATGCTGACCCGAAGGTCGCGGGTTCGATCCCGGCCGCGGCGGTCGAATTTCAATGGAAGCAAAAAACTAGATGTCCGTGTACTGTGCGATCTCGGTACACGTTAAAGTATACAGATGGTCAAATTTTCCGGAGCCCTTCGCTACGGCGTCTGTCATAATGATATCGTGGTATTAGGACATCAAACCCCAACAATTATTATTATCACTTTCCTTACGTTTCAGAGAGCGCGTGTTCGCGGTTACTGTGTGGTGCGACTCGATATCACCTGTGGCACATACCCGCAAAACTTGAACTCTGGTATATGGGTATGTGCCACACGTGACTGAAAGAAAAGGTTTTCATGATGTACGCGACAGGATTTTGCGTTATTCATGTCATGACCAGTGGATCGTGTTCATCATACACTGATCCCCTGCTATGCCAATTTTGGTATACTACAAGTTATGGAGACGACCTGGACAGCGCCCAGAGTAGGCAGCTAGACAGATACGTAGATAGAAACGGCCCAAAAGTGCCTGAGGTTCGCTAGTAATGCTTCGCACTTAAAAAATTTGAGGGTTGTTCCTGTGCTTTTGCAATGGCCATCCCATGATGCTATTGACGCTATGAGGGTTGCAGCAGTGAGCGCGTGTGATTACGTTAAAGCAAACGTTTTCTGTGACCGCTTCGTTTACCCTACCACTGTGCCACGGCTCTGAAACTGGAATAAAAAGATCTCCAGTACCACGTGCACGAACTGGCTTTGACAGGTGCGCCATAGCATTCGTGAAAGCACAGCAACTGCACCGGGAGAGAGAAAGACTAGGCCCAGAATCCGAACCACCTATTTCTTTGCAACTTTGCAGCAGCATGAGTTTTGGGTTTTGGCGAAGTCAATTTCGAGTGGGCCAGGTCAATTCTGAATGGGGGTGAACTGGAATTTTCAACTGGGAAGAGTCAAATTTTTGGATGTGGGTCAGGTGGTATTATTTCACATTGGAAAGTGACGTCATCGCTTGACCACGTGGATCGTCATTACCATCGCATATTCTTGCTGAACACTCTTCATATTTGCCGCTTCATGAGGGCACAGAATGTTATCACACAAAAAACCTCTTCAGGTCAAATCTGCGTGCTAGTGTTGAGTGACAATATTCACTTTATTTCTGCCATTTGGAGTCAGGTTGTAGGAGTGTACAATAAAAAACAATAAAAAAAAAATGACCATCTGGTTACCGTGACATCGCTTGGGCAATAGCCTCAAGCACAAAAGAAACTTAGTCACTTAATCGCCGTCGACTTGCAGATGTACAAAGTCGATTGCAGGGTAGACAGCAGGGGTAGCCATGAATGCTCCGGGCAAACCACTGCAACAAATTTTTTTCCCAGTAAATATTTTCTAAGCATACGGAAAGCATCAAAGGGACACAAGCGACAAGAGTTACAGAACAAGTTTATACTCATTATGGAATGCTTTGTAGGGGGATGCCTTATAACTCTACTGTAAAGCTTTGAGAGCTATTTTGAGAGCAATTAGGGATATAAGAGCTCTTCAGCAGCAGATAGACACGTACAAGGGTGTTCAAATGAAAAGGTACGAAACGACACTGTGGGTATAATGAAGACTTTATTCAAAGTACACTATGTGCCTGATCACAACGGAACAAACCGAAGGACTCCTTGTTCCAACAATTCCTCTGGCCATGACGAGACCCAGTCCATCACAGTGTCCTTGAGTTCGTCGTCCGAGCTGACGCGCTTCCCTTTCAGATGTCTTAGATGCGAAGTATCTTATGGCGGAGTTATATCTTATGGCGGAGAGGGTATGGCATGCGCATACCCTCTCCACTTCTCTCTCTCCACCCCTCTAATTACCCCCTCTCCACTTCCCCTTTCCACTCTTCGTCTGAAACGCGGGCTAGACATGCCGAAATTCTCTCCTGTGCAACGCCGCGATGAGCACCAGCGCATGCGCGTCACCTTCCCCTCTCTCTCCTCTCCTACCCTGCCCTCCTGTCGCACGCCTGCCGACTGCGTTCCCCGCTCGCCCTGTGAGAATTAACGGCCAGGCTAGAGGGAAGACAAGACGCGCATAGCGTTCCTCTTCGCGTTCCACGATGCGAGGTCGGTAGCATGCCCAAAGAATGCCAACAGAACGCGATCATGCAAGTGCTCCGGCTTCACATCGCTTCATGGTCCCCTTTAGCGTGAAATGGTGTAATTTTTTCAGGGGACTAGACACATGGAAATCGCAGGCGATGAATGGTGGCCCATTTAACCCTTCTGCTGTCAGAAATCGGATAACGCGTTGCTACACCTTAAGAGTCACACTTTGCGATGTGAACACCATCCTGTCCTCCCACGCACTGCCGCGTCAATTGGACGGCACTCTTTATAAGAGCCTCTGCACTCTCCTGCGCATGCGGGCGCCCCCGCATGCTCCGATCCACGGCAGAGACTCCAATAGCATCATTAGATGTCTCGCTACGTTCTCCCATAGCAGCATAGGCATCTATGTTAAAGGGTCATGAACCATTTTTCCAAGTAATGATCTAATGGCCTCAGTATCGGAGTGTACTGCCTCCCGAATCGATTGCCGCAAAAATTTCTCGAATCCGTCAAGAATCAGCGGAGTTACGGGGGTTTGGCGCACGCTCCCAGCGCTTTCTCTCTTTTCTCGTGCCGGCGAGCGCACTGGAAGCTAGACAGGGAGGGATGGCATGGGGGAAAGAAGTTACGCCAGCGCGCGTCATGAAACGCGATCGCTCTCCCGCTGTGATTCGCTTGCGCGAGTGCGGCTACCGTGTACTGAGGAGTGCGGCGCCGGCAAGTGGCGGCACCCGCGGCAAGAAGCGCATCTGATCCGAACGCCGCTCTCGATTTACGTCGGGCTATCGGCCAATAAGCATGCTATGTCTCTTGCGACGTAGAGCGGACAGACGCCCCGCCCACCGACGAGAGTGAGAACCGGCCTCTGTTTGAAAAGAGGGTGCCTGGGGAAACGGCAACTTCGCGCTCCGCTTGTGGCCATTACGCGGCGCGCACGAGTGTAATATTTGGCAGAGCAGTTCATAGCCGTGTCAGCTTTCCGCAGGATGTGTTTTTTTCAATCACCCAAGGGTGCTTCATGACCCCTTTAATGGTCGTGTTGTTACAGCGTTTCGTACCTTTTAATATGAACACCCCTTGTGGTTGTTAGTTTTGTCACACTGCTCAATATTTGGACTATTTCATAGTTCTCAGGGAGTTCGAAACATCAGAGGTTGACTTTACTAGAAAAGAAAACGAAAGTTTAACGTGAAAATCTAATAGTCAGGGAACATGGGGGAAATTTGAGCCTTTCACTTGCTATGCGGAACATGTCGACAAAAAAAAAAGGAAGGGCAGTGAAAAGCCCGCAAGCTTAATCACATTTCAGACAAGGAGCTTGCTTAAAGCAAGCGCCCATCTAGTGTCCTTTCACTATCAAAAGACTTCTCTGAATAAAATATTTCGGAAAAGTACGACAGAACATTCATACACCTGCCTGTACAATTTGGGACAATTGGCAGGTTTTCTGTACTCGGCGACCACACAGGAATTAAGACTTGTGGCAAAGTAGTCTTATGTGTTCATACTGTCTAAAACATAGATTCTATGAGACAAGAGTAGCTTGGTTTGGCTGTGAGTGTAATTGGTAAGAAAACTTATTACAGTTGTGATTAATTAGACAGCAGTGCATCTGCCACTGCAGGTTGGCTTGCCACTTATAGACTGTTACAGTGCACTCTTCTGGATGCCAAGTATATCGGCCTCTCCCCGAACCATCGAAAAAGAAAAAAAAATGTAAAAAAACAGATGCTGCCATGAGACTCCTGCCCCAGCTCAGCCTCATCGCCACTCTGATATTATCTGCCTCGGATTAAGACTGAATATTAGAAAGAATATCGCCACATTAAATTGTACAGTAAGAGAAGACTCTGCTTGTCAAGTCTTTGTGAGTTTACCTGCAAGGCAGCTCAAATACAGTTGAAACTCGGTCTAATGAAACCCGATTTTAGCAAGTTTCTGATCTCACAAGAAACTTCAATTCCCCGGCAGATACACAGAGGGTTTAGCGATGTCATCAACCTGAATTAACGAATATATTTTTTCACCAAAGTTGATTTAACGCAGTTTTTTTTCTTGAATAGACGAGTAAAAAAAGCAGTCATTTCTCTCAAATTTACACAGAGACGGGTTTTTCTTCAAGCTTGCCCGCCTACGCTGTCACGTTAAAACATCTAGCTGCACTAGTCATGACCCTAATATGGCAAGGTTGCATGGTGCGCTCATGCACGAAACAACCGACTCATCAGTCGGTAGCGCTTTAACGTATTGTATGGTGCTAGGGTGGTGGTGGTTTATTGTCTGTATATGCTTTCATGGGAGCACTACTGCAGTTGCTTTTGTTATTTTGTAGTTTAAGCAAGCATAGCTCGTCTAAGTCACTGCCT
This sequence comes from Rhipicephalus sanguineus, assembly GCF_013339695.2. Lineage (NCBI taxonomy): Eukaryota > Metazoa > Arthropoda > Arachnida > Ixodida > Ixodidae > Rhipicephalus > Rhipicephalus sanguineus. The sequence goes on along the minus strand of NC_051184.2, from coordinate 79,082,694 downwards.
TCGTTCTCTCCGCTTTCGCATATCGACAGCTTGTCATAGCTTCACGTGAAAAAAAAAGAAAAAAATGCCAGGCCTGTGCGAAAGCGCAGCACAGTCACAGCGAAAGCTGGAAGAGCGGCATTTCTAGAGCCCGTTGTAAACTCTCTTGGGGCTACTAATACAAAAAGTCCGGGCCGCAGTGGCTTCACTGCTATGGCTTCAAGAACGTAAGAAACCAACTAGCCTAAAACTCTGTTCTCTTGGCTTCAATGAATGCCACTGCGGGCCTTTCACGCACTCGGGCATGGGTCAGCGGCAAATAAAATACAGCATTATCTTTTGGACGTCGCTACAGTAAAGCCCGTTAATTCAACACCCGTTAATTCGGATAATTCGGACGGCTCTATTGGTCCCAACCAAAGTGCATGTTAATCTGTGGGACCAAACCTTCGTTAATTCGTCAGAATTCGGCTTCGCACCACTTAATTCGGACAAATGCTGACAGCTGCCGCTACACAAAAGTGTGGTAAAACTGGCAGCGCTGGCACCACTGGAGTGAAACCGAAACCTGAGTGACATCGCCATCGTCATCAACTAATGGGGGCGATCGCAGCGTCATCAAACGTCGGCGTCTTTTCTTCGCTCCACTGCGCCTCCGACGCCATTTTCCCTTGTGTTGTGTCTGCACCGTCTCTTCTTGCAGAGCTCTCTCTTTTTATTATTTTTTTTTCCATTGTGACCGTGTTTGCATGTGAGGCCTGAGCATGCGGCAGTAGCTGATGATGGCATTGATGAGGTGTCAGCCGAGTCCACCGACGATGACTGCCCGACCTTCGATGTTGTCCTTCCCACAGATGTGACCCTTCAGGACTACATCACAATTGATTGTGTTGCCACGACTGGTTTCCTGGCCGATCAAGAAATTATTACTGATGTCGCCACCTCATCGCACCTCACGGGAAGACTCGGAGGTGCTTTTGATATTAGAGGACGTTTGCCTGAGCACTTCCTACAGTTTGCGTGCTGTTGGCCATTTAGAAAGTTAGGAAAAATTGTAATGTCAGCCGGAATCTGCGCGAAAACACAGACGAGCATTACGAAATACTTCAGCAAATAAAGGTATGCTTCTCCAACTTAATTTTAATGTTGTTTTTCCTGTTCATTTGTTAATTTGGCATTCAGTTAATTTGGACATTTTTTCCAGTCCCGTGAAATACGAATTAACGACCTTTTACTGTATATGCTACAACTGTAGATTTAGAAGGACCGAAAAATCCCTTTCTCGATTTTACGAACTTCCCGATTTAAAGAAATAATTTGAACGTCGCCATTACTTCTTTAAATCAAGTTTAAACTATACATGACTTTTTTTAAACCTGTAACATTGCATGGATGTCTGTTTGAGCGCAAAATGCAAGCAAAAAACCTTTGGGCCTAACCTACTGCGCTAACAATACATATTTTACTGACAAATACGGTTGAGAAAAACGCTGCTCCAGTTGAAATTGACACAGGGCTTCTGTTTTATTATCCTTTTTAGATAAGGTTTTATAACTTAATGCTACACATCGTTTCCTATACCAACTTGCTGTATTGTAACAGGCCGAATCTCATAGTGGGCTGTAATGCCCCAAACACATTGCTATGCCGTACCACGAAAAAACAAGTGCTTGCATACCTGAGCGCTTTTGACAGGTAAGGTTGTGCAAGCATGCATGCAAGTTGCAAATCAATGTTTGCTATGTTCACAGCATTTTCCTTTCCTCACAGCCTATCGCCCACATATGCGAACGTCCCCCACCATGTAAAAAGGCTGGAAGGCATGACCTATGAAGAACTGTCTGTAAATGCATCAGATATGCAGAGCATTATTTCAAGGCACTCAATATTCTAGTGCAACAAAGATAATGTCATAGCACATTGATCTGAGTGTTTTCTAGTAACTAATCTAAGTTAAAAATTGTAATTAAATATAGATGTAACCCAATGTCTTTCGTGACTTGTTTTTGCAATATAGAATGAACTCTCAGGCTAGAAATATAGCACAATTCCGTATTCGGTTATACCCCTTTCGAGCAAGGAAAATTACACTTTTGACGCGGCCCGCGCGGCACGTCGAACGGCTCGCTGAATATGGTAGTGCCCTCAGCAAAGTGATCACGTGGAACAGTACACTGTAAAGTGAAGTTACCATATTTATTCGAATCTAAGCTGATGTTTTTTTCGAAAAAAGAACGATGTGCGAAAGTGGGGGGGGTCGGCTTAGATTCGAATACAATGATTAAGTGTTTTTCTCTTTTCTGGCCTTGCAAATTTCGGGGGTCGGCTTAGAATCGGGGCAGGCCTAATTCGAGTAAATAAGGTACTAAATTAAGACACATACATAATGCAGCAGGTTGAATTCATCCAAACCTCAATGTATCGTGCTCTTTCTTAGCCACTAGTCGACACAACTACGAAAAACGAATTGTCTATACACATCTGTAGAAGTGGCTCAAAGGGTTAAGTGAAAAATTGAGCTGCTTTAATTAGAAGAACAGTTTTTGACTTGTAAATCAAGTTTCTAGCACACCTACGCTTAACATCATACCTGCCAAGTTTGGAGGAACAGAATCCGGGAGATCTGCTCAACGGGGGGGGGGGGGGTACTGCGATAGCAATTAGTATATGAAACACTGTCAGCGGGATTTTGCGGTCGCCGCTGATCTGTACAGAGTCCAAACCGATAACATCGCTTACGCATCGTCTGTTTCACGTGCGAGTAAAAGCGCGCTAGCGCTAGGGACGAACGCGGTTGAAGCAGAGATGAAACGACCCGGCCGTCACCGTCGCGCGAAGGGCACATGCCATAACATCGCTCCGCGTGCGAGGCCTGTCGTCGCTTGCTTACCAGTTATTTCGTCGGGCAAGGGACCATAAGGAACGCCGTTGAGACGGGGACGATCGCGAGCGCTGGCGAACGCGCTATCTCGACAGACATCGGTAACGGCTACCCTTTCAAGTGCTGGACTGCGGCGCAAAGTGCACAGCTACTTCATGCGCAATAAAACTGAGTTGAACCTTTCTACCATCGTTAAAAAAAAAGAAGAATCCTTTCTATTACGTGGCCAGACAACGTTGCTCATGTGGCCAGACAAAGCACTGGACGCGCGGGGCAAAACTGGATATCCGGGAGGTTTACCTATGACCCGTACAACCAGGAGAACGTTCAAAATCCGGTAGTCTCCTGGGTAATCCGGGAGACTTGGCAGGTATGTAACATGAATCCAACAAAGCTCACCTAGAGGGCCAGCTGATCTTCAGCAAGTAGATGAGCGCAGTCACCGCTCGGCATGTTCAGGCCGCATGCTCTGCAGAAAAGACACGTGCGGATATTCGATAGCTGACAATGAAAGGTTCACTACCGAAACCCTCTAAACAAAGTGTCACAGGTGACGGGCAGCTATTTGTGTCATCATTATAAGTCAGTTACAACCTAAACAAAAATGTCAGCTCTGCCCACAGCCAATCACTGTCCCTCCCACAGAGAATTTGCATATACGCTCCATCCACAACAGCTCACTCATTTTCGTGACGTCAAGAACTGCTCCAGTTTCACATAGTTGACTTTCCCACATGGCAACATGTTTGTGTAGCTGGTTTTAGGTTGGAAACTCGAACGTCTTGGTAAGTTTCGTCAGGGATTCTGACATCGTGGCTCAGCCAAACGTAATGTATCAGGAAGCGACAACGAGCCTTTAACTATTAACATGAGTAGTATTTACAATAGCTTAGAAAAAGCACTCATGGTTCAAGCGGAAACCAGGTTGCAACAGAGTACAGGCACATTTTGAGAAATCTTGAATACCCACTTCCAAGCTGAACACTCACGTCCATCGACACCTATCTCGTAAATCCCAGTGCAGCACTCCATGCTACTTCTGACCAACTCTGCTCGGTGCACCACAAGCAACGCAGTGCATCAGATGACCAGGAGGTAGACTACTGTGCATGTACAGATGTCACTGCACTGTACAGACAACTGTACAGACTACATGTACAGAGCCGTCCACTTCTACCCTGAACACCGCGCCGTGCGGCCGGCGCTCCGCGGAGCGCCTCTGCCGGGCGCTTTGGAAACTAGCGCGCAAGCGCAATGACAGCTGTAGGCGGGGCCTTCGCCGCGTCGTCTGCTGGAGCGCGGCTGCTCGACCGAATTGCGCCTGCTTTGCGGTGAAGCAAGCATCACTCTGTGATATATGCACTCAATTTGGAAGTTGGTGCGGTTCTCATTCCTGCGTCTTCCTTCTTGTACGCTTAAACGATCCGGTCGACAGTTGCAAGATGACGGTTCGTCATCGCAGATATTGCACTTGCGAATATCCTCTAAGGCATAAATCTACGATGCGTCGTCTTTCGTCTTCCGGTACTTTCGGCATGACCCTTTAATCGGGAGGCAATACTGGAATGAAGTACTACCGAACATATGCAGCCCCTTTATTACGCGGCGATAAAAAAAAAGAAAGTTTGACGGCGCTACGAATGAAGGTCAATGAGCAGTGTTCAACGTTTCGAGTCAAGAAAGACATGAGCGATAAGCGGGCCTTGTGTCGCCCAGACAAAAAAAAATGAAGCTTTATTCTGCACCTCACAGCAGTAAAAATTTGTCATCGGCGCTGTTTGGTGCACTGATTGCCCCGTACGAGTTCTGCTGAAAACTTGATTAGAACGTTTCTTAATTTCTATGCATCATAGCACGAAGAAACGGCTGCCGGTAGGCAGTGCATAGGGTGGATATTGGCGAGTTAAATTCGGTAGCACATGAAAGCAGCGCTATTAGTAACGCATAAATGCTATAATATCAGTTTTCTAAGATTAACGGACAAGTTACATTCTTTTGTTTACAGGTTAGTAACTATCAAATTTTCAAACATTCCAAGATGTTATGTCAGAACTTACACGATATATTCATCACCAATTTTGCGGCGCTCAACTTTGCGCTGATCAAAAACAGTCGTGTGGCTGCGGGATAGTCTTTCTGTCCGCCGAACTCAGTTGTGGCAGTTGCCAGCGCCGCTTGAAGTTTGCTCATGATGGGCCGAGGTTTTTTACTTGTACGATTGCTTGCAAAAAAGCCAGTCTCTGCGCTTCTCGAGAACCGCACCAACTTCTCAATTCGCGTGCGCATATAACAAGGGCGATGTTGCTTCACCGCAAAGCAGGCGCAATTCGGTCGAACGGCCGCGCTCAGCGACGACGCGGCGAAGGCCCCGCCTACAGCTGTCATTGCGCTGCGCGCTAGTTTCCGCAGCGCCCGGCAGAGGCGCTCCGCGGAGCGCCGGCCGCACGGTGCGGTGTTCAGGGTAGAAGTGGACGGCTCTGTACAGATGTCACTCCCACTGCATGACACTGACTGAACGAAAGCTTCTCGAAATGACAATAGGCGAGATTTTTCCATTTCTCTGGAACGCAAGCGGCTTTCACGCCGATTCGTGACTTGACTGCGAGTCTAAGCTTTCACTGCACTGCATGGAGTTGACAAGGTTGGAGCACAGTGTTTACATATTTAATATTTTTCCCACGTATATTGTAAAGCTAGCTTTCCTGCCATGCAGTTAGCCACTAGTGGCAGCTAGTCACTTACTTCAAACAGGTTGTTCAAGTGCAGTTTGATTGCGCTATAATGTGGAAAATGTAGAGACGGCTTTCTTGATATAACACGCATGAGGCCAGCCCCAGCACGTGCAACTAGGACCTCGTCTCACTTGAAGGGAGACTGGTGCCGCCATTATTTGGGCAAATGCAGCGCAAGGAAGCACACTTGTGGATTACGCAAAGGGTCTATTTGATCCAGCTGGCACCGTTTCTATATTTTTTCTTTTTTTGCCCAAACCACTCCCAGTCGGTTTTTCTCTCTCTCACACACAATACAAGCTCATTCCACTCAGGCCGTAATAAAAAAAAAGGGGGGGGGGAAGAAAAATAAAGCTAATCTACATGGACTGTGGCTTCGCGTTGCTTTGCTGTGTGAAGCGTCAGGAAATGATGTACAGGAATTTGACTCCTACAAATGCTTTCTAATATTGTGAAATTTTTGTCCTGAAAGAGTGCGGCCTGTTGTCTACACTAAAAAAAAAGTAGACAGGCGTGAGAAAATCGTGCTTCGGAGGCCACTCACGTTGATCTACTGCGGTCGTGTCTCACGATCGGAAAAAAAAAAATCACACGTATTAATAACAAGCTGATACGCATAGCAAACACAGCGTCAATGAGAAAGACAGCTTTCACGTACGCCAAAAACATGGTGGTGTAAAGTCTTACGCTTAACTGCATTAAGCTTCATCGAAACGAACAAGAACATGGCTCGAGCTTGAGCCAGGTGCCACAGGTATCGCTGCTCCGACACTCTGGTCGTTTTCACACAGCCAGAAACCGCGAAGCACCTCACGCTGCCTGTACTGTTGTGTTAGTTGACTGACTTGTTCTGTAATATAGGCCGGAAATATTGTGCGGTTGCCGCTACAACCATTCAAGCGAAAATGCCGGCACAGTATGGATTGGTAAATGCCGCCTACCGGCATATATCCACCGCGGATACAGTGCCGGCAGCCCGCTTTTACCGCTCGCAGATATTGTGCCGGCAGCAATTTCTCAAGTTACGTCCAGCATGTGGTCCCTTCGGCTCTCGATACTTTCCAGTTTCCGTGGTGCCCGTGTCACTGGGCGCCCCTGACACGGACGCGCTTGCAAACGTCAGGCAACGATTATCACGCACGACATGTCAAAAAGTAAATGAAACTGACCGAACTATTGACGTTGGACGACGTTCGGGAGCGAATCTCCTTGATGAGGCAGGCCAGGGCTTCCGGATTGACGCCGCTTTCGCACAGTTGGACGCAGAGCGCCAGGACTGCGGGTCCAGACCCGTGCAGCAGCTGTGACATCTCCAAGAGCACTGCGCAGTCAGATTTAGCACGCGTTGTTTGCTTAGTTGCACTGGAAAGAAGATGCTTGCCCAGAAAGTGGAGAAACATTTACAAACCGTCGAAAAGTTTCCTTGACAGCCTTCCGTCGATCATCACACTGGGAGCCGCCATCTTCTTTTGTTTCTTGCAGCCGCGCGCGCGGCCGAACACGGCCAAGCCAAGTCAGGGAAAGTAGGATTTGTTCTATTTAGCACTAATTTCGTGAGTACTTCTAAGCCGATTGAAGTCAAAAATTTATTTTGAATTCCTAGTTACGCTGTGAAATAAAATTTGCTATTACACGTATACTTACTAAGAAAGCGAAACTCTGTGCATGGCTTCAAATCGTTGCAAGTCGAACGCTGCCTAGCCGATCGCAAAGCGTCCCTGATTGGCCCCATTTTTAAATGCTGAGACCGTGATTGGCTGCTTCAAAAGAGGATTCTGCGGCTCGCGGCACCGGCGGCGCGCTTTAAATGCCCTGGCTGGGTGGGACTGGGATGCGCATGGCACAACAATAGATATGCAGGGCATGCCGGTCCGGCTCACGCGTGTTGAACCGTTCAAGCGCCGATGACAGGGGCTTTCCCGCTACCCGAAACATCCCAGTGGCGTCTGCACGTCTAACTCTCAGCCCGCTAATAGCGTCCCACTGTGAACTTGCCATCGGCGAAAAACATGCGCTTCCCCGTCAACGACTTCCTGACATTCGTTGCTGCGCTTTGCTGCTGCAAGTCTCCGCTGCTGTGTTTGGCGTGGACGAAGCACAGCGAGGAGTCGCTGCACTGTACCTGAAAAGACTGCAGGCAGTTTCAGGAGCGGTGCTCAACAATGAGCGAATTCAGCAGTCCTTCGTGCGGTGAGTTCTTTGACCTTTCGACATAGTGCCGCGACTGGTATGCGGCACGTAGTGGTTCGTTTCTTCGCAAAGCAAGGCTTGTAGATTCGCAAGCCCGAGCGTTGACGATTCGCGTTACGTGTAAACTGACAGGCCCACGTTTAATATTCGTTATGCTTTAATATGAACAATGTTGCGGCTTCCACGCCCCACTTCGCCCTGTGATCTTTCGTCATCCCTGTACTGAGGTCACGACTCCGAGGTTTCTGTTTAGTTTGTTTGGTTTTGATTTCCCCTAATGCTGTTGTGGACTTAGTCTTTGAGATTTTACAGTTGCGCATGTCCATGGTTTTGTGCTTAGATCAGTTGTACTACATCCTGCAGTTCGGTGCGAGGGCATTCAGCTGCATCAACGCGCGCGCGAAAGCAACTTCCCGGATATTGCAAACGCGCACCCTGTTCGCTGTGGGCTGGTAGCTTATCTATTCCGACATTTGACTCTCGCTCAGAAATCGCTATGTTACGGGAAGTAATAATAAATAAGTTGAAACTCGTGAAGGAGTTTGAGTGGGCCTCTACTGTGGTTGAATTCACTGGTTCTCTGGACTCCTGAGATCTCTTCATCTTGATTTCCTGCCCTAGTCCACTGCATGTATCGACGTTTGCTTCCAAAGTTCCAATTATTTTAAATTTCCTGCAAACAGTGTTAATAAAATGTTTTTGTAGTGCAGGCCCTGGGCATACCGAGCACTTGCTGTGCATTCTTCAAAGTTCTGAATTGCCAAAGGATACCTTAAAGGAACGTATATCTGCTACAGTGATGGTGTGGAAACCCGTTAGCCTGCTTGTTAAGTGAGCAAGTTGGTGCTTTTCATACATTGCATAGCTTTTATAGTGGAAGGAAAGAGGGATGCAGAACATCTTCGCACTGCGTCTCTGTTTTAAATTTTTTTTACCTGCAGTTTTTACCGGTGTAAAGGTGAGCTCAGTACAAGAGTGGGCCTTTTCTTACTCCCTACTGACTCTTAGTTTCGTTTGGATGTTACTATCTCGTAAACTGAAGTTCAGGTGAACATGGAGGCTTGAAGCGACGAGAAATCATTAAACCAGGAATGTCACTGGAGCAAATATTCAGTTAGATAACTTGGTCTTCTCAGTGCCACCCTAACAAAGGCAAGTCCACTTGAAAGACGTGACTCGAGGTTACAAACAGGAAAAAAAAATAAGGAACAGAAGAACGCGAACTCGTAATTCACTTTATTTTTCGGAAGTATTTAACACATAAAGGCTTTCGAAGACATGTGCAGACCTAGGCTACTCACCAACACGTGCAGGGTAAACAGACAAGGCATGAAATGCAGACCACAACCAAGGCGACACGACTACGACAAACAACTGATTACCTAATGTAAAAGCACTGAAAACATGTGCAGAGCTCAAAACTCGCCGCACGTGCAGGAATACAGAAAAGGATTAAAATGCAATTCACACTAGGCCATCTAAATCTGACATTTGATATTCACTATTGTGCAGAAATACTGACTGCACACTCATGCAAGAATTGCATTTCTTCCCAATGTGAAAGACTTCGAGCATTTCTCAAGCTAGCGCATCCTGGCTCCTTCCAAGTAGTTGCGTGTGATCAAACTACGCTCACGAGGCACTGTGGAAAGGCACATTGTAAATCTCTCATTGGTGATGATGTGGTTACAAAAAATTGTTAGGGCCAAGCCTAGCTCAATCGAAAGTACCATGATACAGCTGCTTTTCACATCTAAGACAGGCGAGTCAAAATCAAGTTCATTCAGGCTTTGTTTTTCAATCGGCTACTGTACCATACCCACTAGGCTTATCAAAAAATTAAAATGTTCATGTTTCTATCTCAATACTATTTCTTGCTGATTACTGATGTCAAGATATTTCATAAAGTTACTCAGTACTTACGCACATTATATTTGGATAGACAAAGCAAACTCTTTATTTTTTCTGCAAGCCTAGTGTTTGAATCAGTGGAGTGAAAACGCTTAAGCTTTGAACAAACTTGAGGAGGCACAGCTCGCTTACAGAGTTTAAGGGTAGGTGCACTGCAGTTCCATGGGCAGAGCTAAGCTTTTTTTCTTAAACCTTTGCTACACACATCATGATCAAATGTCTATGAATTCATGAAACTTACATAATTTGATGCCAAGCTTCTGGAGACCAAATTTAAAGCAAATGGAAGTGTTACAATAAGTTATAGTGTATTTTACAGTGACAATCTAATGTTGTGCTGCCAGTCATGCTATATTCTTATGAAATGAATTCAACAACCCAATCGAATTACATGCGATAGTTCTCTGCTGGCAGCAAGCATTCCTAAAAAGGTAAAAAAAATATTTCGAAATTCCTGCCGGAACTCGCCACGTTCAGCGTGTCATCAAACACGGCACTGCCTTCACCGAAGTGATCGTATGTAACAAAATCTTTCAACCAGAAGTGATGTCAAGCGACTTAAGGCAACAAAAATGCTTGATTCACCTTTAGCTGAGTGTTTGTGGTCTCTTTCTTGGCAGTAGTGCGCAGCAATGGCAAAAGTAAGTGGCGTCTCCAAATGAGGACGTGTCACAAAGGATTGAGTTCTAAATGACTATATAGTAGGGGTGTGCGAATATCAAATTTTCGAATACGAATCGAATACGAATATCCACCTTCGAATATCGAATCGAATATCGAATATCAAAGGAAAAATGCCCCCACAGTCACAATATTTTATTTAGCACGTAGCTATTTGAAAAAAAAAACATTAACTGCCTGACTGGCAACATAACATACACTGCTATCTCCAGAACACAATGTCCAGGCTAGCACAATGCACATCACAACACAGCAAATATCACGGCACAATGAAAGTAATGACTAGATGTTATCATGAAGAAATATGAGTTGCTCCACATGATCAGGCAGCAGGCGCTCCCTTGTAACAGGGACAACCCCGCCCCCCTGCCACTGAAAAGGCATGCTCGCTTGGAACAGAAGTGGCTGGTATAGGGAGGTACATGGGGCAAAGCTTTGCCAGACTGGGGTATCTGAAGGTGCCTACGTCCGCCACCAGTCACATGGGTAACTGTCTTTCTTCAGAAGTGGTCCCGCATAGTGAACGAGTGGTAGTGCGGCACGTTACGGCCGCATAATTTGAAAATGTACGGTGACATGATCGCCAACAGCGCTGCACGTCGGAGATGCACCAGAAATAAATCATACGTATTGGGGCGCTCGTCGCAGGCAGATATCGTGCCTCCGTGTACTTACGATGTTTATCGCTCCTCTCGGCAACGTTTTAGCTATACGAACGCAGCAGAAATGTGGAAGACGAGTTATATTGTGCACGTTAATCGAATCGCATATTCGAATTTTTCGATTATTCGAAGTTATCTAATATTCGCAACTTTTCGAATACACGATTTTCGAATCGAATACGAATATTTCGAATGTAATATTCGACGAATATTCGAAACTTTCGAATATTCGCACACCCCTACTATATAGCCTTCATAGTGCTGCATGCTATGTACGAAACATGTCGCTTGGGACCCGCATTTAAAGAAAGGCATTAAGAAACTTGAGATGGTTCAACAGAAAGCAGTTCGTTTTATCTTCAATGCTTACCAGAGAAACGACTTGCCAACAACGCTCATGGCCATTAATTATATTCCTACTTTTGTTTGTTTGTTTGTTATTAATACTGTCAACCCCAAGCTGGGGTTTTTACAGGAGTGGAAAACACATACAATGAAATAGCATACACATAAATGCTGAAATTCAAGCAAAAAAAAAGAAAGAAGAAATGGTCATGAAATACGTTACAAAATAGAGACATACAGCGAACACAGGCATTTACACTAAAAGACAAAATTAAACACAGGCATGTGCACTTGCATTCTGCGCATTGAAAACAAAACAAAGCGAGAGGCAATTTACATTGACATCGTGAATTATAGGAATAAAAAAAAATAACAAAAAAATACTATGACGCATCTATTTCGGAGAAAATAAGCGATTCTAAAGCTGCAGAAAACTCTGTGATAGAGGAAGACATCGCGACTGTGTTTGGTAGTTTCATTCTTTAATTGCCCTCGGAAAGAAGCTGTATTTAAATGCGTCGTTTCGGGTGGCTGGCGGCTGTATATAAAGTGTGTTGTGTCTAGAGCGCGGATCTGGAGAAATTTCAAAGAAATCTAATAGTTTATTTTAACCTGATTACGAATAATGAGGAATAGAAATTTCAAACGGTCATACTTAGTTCTAAGTTCTAAGGCTTGTAGGTTTGCACGGTTGCAAAGTTCGGAAGCAGAATGCATGCGTTGATATTTATTGAATATAAACTGGCAGCCATTCTTTGAACTTTCTCCAGTTTATATAGGTTAGTGGTGGTGTGAGGGTCCCATACTATTTTAGAATATTCAATTATTGGTCGTACTAGCATTTTGTACGCAAGACTTTTTACTTCGGGTGTTGCGTCATGTAACCTTCGCCTCAGACCCCATAGAGTTTTGTTTGCCTTTCTACAGGTGACGTCTATGTGAGTATTCCACCTCAAATCTGGAGTGAATATTAGCCCTAAATATTTATATTCTGTTACCCTTTTTAGATCGTGGGAACCAATATTGTAATTATATTTGAGAGGTACCTTTTTCTTGTTATGCTCATGCAAACTGATTTTACGGAGTTTAGAGTCATCTGCCATTCATTACACCATAGTAGAATTTTGTTAAGTTGTTGTTCAGGTCTACCTGGTCTCTCAGGGATGTGATTGTTATATATAACGCAGTCATCTGCAAACAATCTCACGGGAACAGACAAATCTGAGGGCAGGTCATTTATAAAAATAAGAAATAAAAGAGGCCCCAGAACACTGCCTGAGGCACACCGGATATAACGGGTCTGGACGTCGATTTAATTTTATTTATTTCTACGTACTGTGTACGAGAATAGAGGTATGAAATGAACCATTGAGTAATATTTGAGTTTCTGAATATTTCATTACTTTTACTAAAGTTTGGGATGCGAGACCTTATCGAAGGCTTTGGCGAAATCTAAGAATATTAGATCAATCTGTTCCCGTCGATTAATTGCCTGCGCAAAATCGTGAATTGTAACAACAAGCTGCGTTACTGTAGATAATCCCCTTCGAAAGCCGGTTGCACTGGTGATAATAAATTGTGAGTGTCTAAATAATTAGAGAGATGCTTATACATTATATGCTCAAGCAGTTTGGAGCAGGTACTCGTAAGAGATAGGCCTGTAGTTACCCACTTCTGAAGTGTTCCCACTTTGTGAACTGGTATTATTTTAGCTTCTTTCCAGGCTAGAGGAAATGAGGCCTGATTAATTGAAGTTTGAAAGATTATAGTAAGATACTTTGCGACCCATTGAGCATATCTATATAGAAACTCGTTCGGAATGCCGTCTGGACCAGGGGATTTCTTAATGTCAATGTGTAGAAGAAGGTTTAACACTCCTTCTTCGTTGATTAACGGGTCGGATACCGGAGGGCGATTGGAAGCGTCAGAAAGGGACGAAAGGGCACCATCATCTTCGGTGAAAACAGAAGAAAAAATGAATTGAAATTTTCCGCGCGTTCAAGGGCAATTTTTCATCGACCGGTTTATTCTGTTTCTCGGACGGGTTTACATACCTCCAGAATTTGCTAGGTGCTTCGTACAGAAATTTTTTCAAAGTTACATTAAAAAAATCTTTCCTTAGATTCCTTGACAAGACGATTTAGATCAAGCCTCATGTTATGAAGTGAAGTCTTGTTCTGGGCACTTGGATCACGAGAACAAGCTTTTCTCTTCCTTTTAATCCTCCGTTTGACATGAATTATATCTCTCGTGATCCAAGGGTTATTTCTTTTACACTTTTTAAAACTCTTAGGGATAAACCGCCTAATGCATTCCATTGTTATATTATGAAAATATTCCCACAAGGAGTCAGAGCTACCATTTGATTCATAAATAGCAGTGAAGTTACCAAACGACCTTTCAAGAAAATCCAAAACACTAACATCATCGGCAGCTTCAAAGTTCAGATAAGTGATGCCCGATTTCTGCTGTGAGGTGCACGACGACATGCTCATGGACAGTATAATCATCTTGTGGTCTGATAAACCTCTTCAACAAGGCAATCATTCACATATGAAGTCAAAGCATTGGATAATAAATTAAATCAAGTACAGAGGACCGTGTTGCACATACTCTAGTGAACTCATTTACAACCTGATGTAAATTGAAAGAGAATATTAAGTCGAGAAATAAGTCACAAGAAGCATCATGTGAGTCGACGGCCACATGCGAATGCCAATCAATAGACGGAAGATTGAAATCACCTAGTAATCACCTGTGTACTTTATGATACCAAAGAGCAGCTGCAAGGTTGAAATTTCTACGCTTTCGTTTACTCTTGCAAATTTACATTAGTTCAGAAACTTGCTTAAGGCACCGAATTTCAAGACAAACTAGACATACACATACTTACAACTCTTGAATCTTACTGCACACTTACTGATTTTCATGAACTCTTTGTGTCCTCGGATCATCAACAAACGGAACACGGTAGCTCTTGAAGCATTTTGTGACAATAATAATCCTGACTTTAATTACTATCCTTCTGTTCATAGCCATACAAAACAAGCTATTCTGGCTGTCTTACATTGCGTATATTTCTCTAGTAACGATTTGCATGATCTTTTTCATTTACTTTATTTGTTATACCGTGCCTATTGTGTCAGCGTGTTTTTATCGTTTCCATTTTGATTGAATTTATTAGGCTAGTTAGCTTTGTTATGCCCTTGCTTTGTCTTTCGACCGAGTATGCTGTAAAGTAAGAAAAATTGGTAAGAAATATCAACTGGCTGCCTTTTCTGTGACCCGTTGCAGCCGAAGCGCTAGCAGCAGTGACGTGGCCACCAGTGCTGAGGACACAGGTGCCTCTTCGAGCGGCCCCGGCTCCCCGCTCAGTCGCAGTGGCGCGCTGGCCCGTGGCGCTACTGGCGACGCCCAGCGGTTGTGGCAGCAGCAGCATTACCAATCCCTTCGACGTGGAGCCGGAGCAGCTCACTCAGCCGTCCTGTTCGCCGTCCATGTTCTTGACGAGGAGTCGCCAGACGCCGGGATCGGTGCGTGCCAGCTTTCAGAGCGGGGCTTGCTTTGCTTGCGAAGCTCCCCAAGTTTCGTTGATCACGGTTGCTGTTGTTTAACGACACTTGGAAATTCAGCGAGATGGTGCATAG
Source organism: Rhipicephalus sanguineus (assembly GCF_013339695.2). Lineage (NCBI taxonomy): Eukaryota > Metazoa > Arthropoda > Arachnida > Ixodida > Ixodidae > Rhipicephalus > Rhipicephalus sanguineus. The sequence goes on along the minus strand of NC_051184.2, from coordinate 79,067,666 downwards.
CCTTTGGGAGCATTAGAGCGCAAAAACTAGACAGTTGCAAGAACGAAAAATGCAGGGCAGGCACTACACGTCACTGGCAGAAGGTCCTTTTGAATGCAGAAAGCAAAGTATCTTGCTTGGCAGGTAAGGCGAACATTGTAGGCAACATACCATTTAATCAGTTGAAGGCTACGTCTCAAGTTAACTGGTTGTTGCCTACATTGTTTGCCTTACCTGTTGAGTGAGATACTATGCTTTCTGCCTTCGAAAGAATCTTCTGTTTGTGGACGTGTGTTAATGCTCGTAGTGTGTCTCTCGTTCCTGTGAATGTCTGATTTTGTGTTGTTGTTGTTGTTGCTGCTGCTACTCTTTTGCCAAATAGGTCTCATCATCTTTACAATATGGGCACAAAAACAGCAAGAAGGAAAAGGAATTCACAGGACAGATGCTCAATTTGGAACTTGTTTCCGTTCAAGCTGTTTTTCCGCTCATACTTTTACAATAGGGGCACCTGGCCCAGCAGACCACCATCTGGGCCTCATTATCGTCATCATAATTCATTGTTCCTTAATGGTCCCGAGTTGGACATTACACGGGGGGGAGGAGGAAGCAAAAGAAAAATATGTGTGGTCGCCATAGCTGGGCAAAAAATGTGGAGCTCACTCACTCACTCATGAAATATATTTTGCCTTTAGGACTCGCTCAGACTCGCTGAAATTTTTCTCAACCGGACTCACTCGGACTCAAACTCTCCAAAATATTGCTTGCTTGGACTCACTCCGACTCAGGCTTACAGCTCGATCTGAGTCTGAGCGAGTCGTCTCATGAGTCCATGAGCACATAATTTACTTTTTCACCCACAGTGTCAATGCTCTTTAACGTCAATATCTCGTATAACTGGTGTTCTACTTGGCGTATTTTCATCTCATACCTTCAAATTCGAGTTATCAATGGTTACAATGCAGTAAGGCATTTTTATCGAAAGAGATAATTCACACGGGATATTTTATCAAGAACTTCCCATGAAAGATTTTGCCAGAGGGAGGCCAAACCCTCCTCCCCCCGACGCCCTCCGTATCTCACGCCTCTGATCAATAAATATTGAGATGCTGTATGAACGCTAGTGCTTCGAAGTATGTGTGAGTAGACGTGAGTATAAGCAGGAGTCATCATATGGCTGATAGTAAAGCTGAAGTTGAGTAGACAGGAGACTGGTCGTATTATGATCCAATGAAATATGGAACCATAAATGATAACTAGGGTGTGCGAATATTCGAAATATTGAATATTTTTTTAATAGTGTTTGCTATTCGATTTGCACTGAAATTTTACTATGCGAACAATTTGAACTTCCCAAAGACAAATACAGTCAATGTTTGATTGGAGGTGGCCCCTAGATTTTCAATATGCTTCACCTCGTCACACTCCCATATTGCGGCAAAGCTGCCTTTCAAGCTCCGATACGGTCGCAAATGTATTAACTCAAGAAAACGCTGGTTCCAACATGGAGATGAAAGATGTGGCAGGAGTGGGGGCTCCTTTAATGCTGTTTTGGACCTGAAATTTGGACAGGAAGTCCGAAAAATCGGTAGCCGAAGCTTTTTAGCATCCAAAATTTCAGATGTTCTTATATATCGACGTCTAGAAGGCAGATTTGGACTGCGGACTTGAAGGGAGCAGACTCTTGTCTGCCACATCAGTTGGGCTTCCACAGAAATTCCTCTTTCTCCTATCACCCCCGCAGGGGCGTCTGCGCAAGCAGGCGTTTGGTGTGTAGCGACACCACGGACCCGAGCTAACGGGGGGTTTCGATCCCTCCCACGCCTCGCCGTGCGTGGCTATGCCGTGTCCGGGGAAAAGGGGATCCTGGGGGTTGAGCCGACGCTGGGTGATTGGACCTTTAAGGCCCCCCGGCAGACGCAACACACCCCTTTGGCCCCGGCTTCACGTAGACGGCACCCCTGGGCTGACCCACCCAGGGGAAATCGGCAGTCGCCTTTTCCTATCTCTCTCTCCCCTCATCTTCGTCTTTCTCTCTCACTTTCAGCCTTTCCTGTCCTCTCCTATCTTCTAGTCACTTCCAATTTTAGTGGCGGCAAGGGTTAACCTTGTGTGGCTACCCAACCTAGGGTAAACCATATTGGGTTATAGTAACGTCGCACTACTGGCGTTGCGCAGACTTGTACACATGTTCTGACACGCCCCCTTGTTGGGCTCCGTGGTGGGTGGTAGGCGCCGTTACCGAAAAATCCACTTTTTCCCATGGGATCCTCGACCCCTTCAGCAACCGATCGTGCCCCGAAAAGGGTACGCACCGACGTAACTTCACTCCTCTGGCCCAAAAACAAAGAAACCTTCCCGAAATTCCATGTCCTCCACTGCGAACAATCGTCAACGAAAGCTAGAGCAATCTCACCCTTTCTTGTTGCCAAGTGCCTAAAGGAGACCATTGGAACCGGTTATAAGGCCACAAAGATGGCAAGTGGAGATCTGCTCCTCGAACTAAAGGATAAGGAACAGTACAATAAACTCTCGCACCTCGTAGCCTTTGGAAACATACCTGTCTCTGTGAGCGCACATCGTACCATGAATACAGTGAAGGGCGTGGTATCGGACGAAGATTTGATGACACTGAATGAAGAAGAACTCCTCGATGGATGGAAAGAACAAGGTGTGACACATGTCCAACGCATCACAATCAGACGTAACAACAACGAAATACCAACGAAGCACTTGATACTCACCTTCAGTTCAACCACCCTACCCGAAACTCTTGAAACTGGATATGTGAAACTCAATGTCCGACCGTTCATTCCAAACCCGAGGCGTTGTTTCAAATGCCAGCGCTTTGGACATGCATCTCAGAGCTGCCGAGGGCAGCTGACTTGCGCTAAGTGCGGCACAACTGGTCACAGTGCTGACGACTGCAATCATGACGAGTTCCTTTGTGCAAACTGCGACGGAAGCCACCCTGCATACTCCAGAGCGTGCCCAGCCTGGAAGAGAGAAAAAGAAATAATCACTATAAAAGTTAAAGAAAACATCACGTTTCGGGAAGCAAGACAACGGATCTCGTCAATGTTTCCACTAAAAACACCTTTCGCCGAAGTGGTGCAACGAGGGGCGGCACCACAACGGCCCCTGGCGGTAGCCCGGAACACGCCTAGCGTGCCCAGGCTAACGCCACTTGCCCCTTCGGTGGGAGCAGCTAGCGCTGCCCTGCCCACATTCAACCTGTCCACACCAGTGGCCTCCACAAGCTCTGGCAGCAGCCAGGGCAATCACGAGGCCAAGGGGGTCTTATCGACCTCCAGCTCGGTGGGGACAAAGACCTCGTCCACCGAGGCGAGGTCTAAGAGACGCACAGACCGCTCTGTCGAGCGGGTGTCCAGTGCCTCGCAAGAGGCTATGGACACTACGTCAAGCCAAACGGCGCAGGAAGCGCCGAAGGAGCGGCGAGCTTCTCTCGACCGCTCCAAAAAGGACAAAACACCAATTACAGGGCCTAACAAAGGCCCCGTAAAATGAGCCAATCTCCGTCCACTTTACACACAGCACCCTTTTTCCCATCATGGACAACATCATACAGTGGAACGTAAGAGGACTACTTAGAAATCTAGACGATATCCAAGAACTTCTGAGTAAGTTCAACCCGAAAGTGCTGTGTGTGCAAGAAACACACCTAACTTCAAAACACACGAACTTCCTCCGGCAATACATTACTTTCCGAAAAGACCGCGAGGATGCTGTCGTATCGTCTGGCGGTGTGGCCATTATAGTTGATAGAAGTATAGCATGCCACCATTTGAAGCTCCAGACGGCCCTTGAGGCAGTGGCCATTCGAGCTGTACTTTTTAACAAACTCATTACCATATGTTCCGTGTATATACCACCACATCATCAGCTTCACAGACGCGATTTAGAATCATTATTAGATGAACTCCCAGAACCCTTTTTGATTCTAGGTGATTTTAATGCACACAATGTCCTCTGGGGCGATCCTCGCTGTGACTCTCGAGGACGTCTCATTGAACAGCTCCTTTTTTCGTCTAGTTTATGTCTTTTAAATAAGAAGGAGCCTACGTATTTTAGCCTTGCAAACAACTCATACTCCTCCATAGATCTTAGCATCTCATCACCCTCCCTTTTACCCGTCTTTGAATGGAGCGTTCTGAAAGACCCTTATGGGAGTGACCACTTCCCAATCATCCTGAGTACGCCGACCAAAGACCAACTGCCCCCGCAGGTTCCTCGATGGAAGGTTGACTCAGCTGATTGGGAACGGTACAAAACCCTTGCGCACATGACATGGAGTGAGCTGTCCGCTCTGACCTTAGATGACGCTGTCATGTATCTTACAGCTTTTATTCTTGATGCCGCATCAAAATGTATTGCCCAAACAAGCGGCCTGGGTTCTAAGCGGCGAGTTCCATGGTGGAACGATGCATGTAGAAAAGCGCGGATGAATCAGAACAAAGCGTGGGCGTTGTTTCGTGACTCCCCAACAGCAGAAAACCTGGAACATTTCAAGGAGGTCAAATCGCAGGCAAGGAGAACGCGCCGACAAGCCAGACGAGAAAGCTGGACAAAGTTCATATCGAGTATCAACTCGTACACAGACGAGGGAAAAGTGTGGAATAAGGTGAAGAAAATTAAGGGCCAACAAACGTACTCCCTGCCATTAGTAAATAGCCTCGGAGAAAGCCTGGAGGATCAAGCTAATTTTCTTGGCACACATTTTGAACACATATCGAGCTCCTCACACTACTCCGAAACCTTCCAAAAGTACAAAGCAAGAATAGAACAACAGAAGTTGGAAAGAAAATCTGCAAAAATGAGGCGTACAACGAACCATTCTGCTTAGCAGAACTGCAAACAGCACTGAACTGCTGTAACACATCTACCCCAGGTTCTGACTGCGTAATGTACGAAATGTTGAAGCAACTACCCTCTGAAACGCAAAAAACCCTCCTCACTCTCTACAACCTTATATGGCTCTCGGGTGTGATCCCCTCTTCTTGGAAGGAGGCTGTTATAATCCCAATTTTGAAACAAGGAAAGGATCCCTCTGCTGTATCAAGTTACAGACCCATAGCGCTAACAAGTTGCCTATGCAAAGTATTTGAAAAAATGATTAATTGCCGCTTACTACACTTCCTTGAATCAAACAAATTGCTCGACCCATACCAGTGCGGGTTCAGAGAAGGCCGATCCACCACCGATCATCTCATACGTATCGAGGCATGCATACGTGAAGCTTTGTTCATAACCAGTTTTTCCTATCTGTATTCCTCGACATGGAGAAGGCCTACGATACGACCTGGAGGTTTGGGATACTGAGAGACCTCTCACACATGGGTATACGTGGTAATATGTTCAATGTCATCGAAAGTTATCTGTCTGATCGCACATTCCGCGTTCGAGTGGGCAATGTTTTGTCCCGAACATTTATACAGGAAACCGGAGTGCCACAGGGTGGGGTGCTCAGCTGTACGCTCTTTATTATAAAAATGAATTCTCTTCGTCTGTACATCCCAAGTAATATGTTTTATTCAGTATACGTTGACGACCTGCAGATAGGTTTTCAATCGTGTTCTCTTGGGATCTGTGAGCGACAGGTTCAGCTTGCTCTTAACAAGGTGTCCAAATGGGCTGATGAAAACGGGTTCAAATTGAACCCACAGAAAAGCACCTGCGTTCTTTTTTCACGAAAAAGAGGCTTGTACCCTGATCCTGAAATAGTCATGAAGGGTGAGCGTTTGCCCGTAAACACAGAACATAAGTTCCTAGGTATAATTTTGGATGCGAAGTTAACCTTTGTACCGCACATAAAACACCTTAAGAATAAATGCATGAAAACAATGAATATCCTAAAGGTGCTGTCACGCACAGCGTGGGGCAGCGACAGAAAGTGCCTCATGAATCTGTATAAAAGCCTTGTACGCTCACGCCTTGACTATGGGGCGATAGTCTATCACTCTGCCAAGCCAAGCGCTCTAAAAATGCTGGACCCAGTTCACCATCTAGGTATCCGCCTCTCCACAGGTGCCTTTAGAACAAGCCCTATTGAAAGCCTTTATGTGGAATCAGACGAGTGGTCACTCCATCTGCAGAGAACGTATTCTTCTTTCATATATTTTCTTAAAGTGAATGCGAACAGTCAGCACCCTGCATATTCCACTATCAAGGACCTGTCCAGCTCTCAACTCTTTCGCAATAGGCCCACAATAGCACGCCCTTTCCCACTGCGCGTTAGAGAGCTAGCTGAAGAAACAAATGTCCCACTGCTTGAATACCACCCTATTCGCCCCACTATGCAGCTCCCGCCATGGCAGTGGCAGCTTATAGACTGCGACACATCCTTCGTAGCTGTCACAAAGCACGCGCCCCTTATACACATTCGGATGTATTTCCTAGAGCTGCAACATAAATATGACTGCCCAGAATATTATACTGATGCATCTAAGTCCCATGCTGGCGTGTCATATGCAGCGGTTGGACCATCTTTCTCGGATGCCGGCGTTTTACCCACTAGCACAAGCATTTTCACAGCCGAGGCTTACGCGTTATTCGTAGCCGTTAAACACATTAAAGAATTGAATACACCGAGGGTAGTTATATACACTGACTCCTTGAGTGTCGTGATGGCGCTGAAAAATCTGAAAAAACATAGAAATCCGGTAATTATGTCCCTCTACTCAATACTCTGCGCGGCGTACGCGTCCAAGCAACATATCGTCGTGTGCTGGGTGCCAGGGCACCGCGACATCGCAGGAAATGTGTTGGCTGACCAGCTGGCCACGTCAACCAACGTAAGCGCTGCAATCTCTTCAGTTGCTGTCCCCGTGATGGACCTAAAACCAAACATACGGAAAAAGCTCAGGGCTTACTGGCAAAAGTTATGGGACCTACAAACGCACAACAAGTTACACCTGATCAAACCACGCCTCGGTAACTGGCCACCTACATCAAAAACACGCCGTACAGAGGTCACTCTCTGTCGGCTTAGAATAGGACACACACACAGCACACACACACACCTTTTGTCCGGTGGTGACCCACCCAGCTGTGACAGATGTGGCCATCCACTTACCGTACATCACATACTCCTTGAATGCTCTGAGCTAGAGGCTTACAGAAAAAAACACTTTCCACTGGCGTTCACACAACACATACCCCTTCATCCAGCGATGTTCATAGGTAGAGAACCTCTTTTTAAATATGATACATTGAATGCGTTTTTAAAGGACATACGTACTTTTCATGTCATCTACGCAGGTGATCCGTAGCACGGCCTCCTAGAGGAGGCTGCTGCTGCGGATGCTACATCAAAAAGAGCACCTGCCTCCAGGCCCTTAGGACTAAGGGCGCTGACGAGGCATCCGTGCTAGTACAACCTCTATATTTTAGCGTCATGATCACCTAAAACTCATCCTCACCATGCACGTTTCACTCCACTCTCATGATTTTATTACATATATGTTTTACGCACCTTTAGTGCGCAGAATCTTAGGCCCTTATACAGCCACTAAACATCATCATTGTTCCCATCCGACACCTGTTTCCTGGCGCTCTTTGGCCATCAATGGCCCTTGCGCCATTAAACAACATATCATCATCTTTCTCCTATCACGTGTAAAGTGTTGTCGGCAACATTTTGGTTTCACCAAATCATGTACATAAATACAATTCGGCCTCTACATTGCCTCATTCTTGATAAGACAACTATGAAACACGACCCCACCAGCGCTTCATCAACCTAGCGAAAAGAAACACTTTCATGTTGCTACCTTATAAGAATATGCTTAGGAATCCTCTCCAACCATTTTCTGCAGTTTCGGTTCAAATATTAAAAAAATATTCGAGAAATATTCGAAAATATTCTATTCAATTCGCACTCACACTTCAATATTCGAATTCGCTTCGCACCCAAAATTTGCCATTCGCACAGCTTTAATGATAACAGAACAAAAAAGAACACATATGATGCTTCTGTTCATGTAAGCAAAACATTTAATCGCAGTATGGGGCAATTGCAAGCACTCTTCGCAAACAAAACACAAAAGTTGAAAACAAAACATTATACATTTTTAAGGAAGTGAGGGTGATGAAAAGACAGTGTTTTATAAGCACAATGCTCAGAAAATAGTGTAATACTAAAAGACAAAATATGGTGTATAAACGAGATCAGGAAGCAGCTACGGAGTAAACTTCAGTTTAGGAATTGCGTCTGACTGATCCCCGAGTGGTAGAGGATTAGAACCCCGCTGAAACTCCTGCATTTGCTTGCAGAAGTGAAAGGCAGTATAGGTGGGGAGCTGGTGTGTACATTGCTGACGAATTGAAATGTGACAATTGAGGGCTAAGTATTGCACATGCTGTCCATTGCACTGTCTTCGGTTTGTGCGATATCGTGCATTTCGTCTCGGACCACCAACGGTCACGATGACAATGGGGAAAGCACATGATGGCAAGCGATGGTTTCCACTCGTTTTGCATGCGGAGAAGTCCCCTTCTGTGAAGAAAAGCCAACTTCTTGGGGCATATCGCACTGCCCGATATTCTATATGTCAAGTGTTCCGGCTATTTTGTTTGATGCAGCCATAGATTTTCCTATGTATTGACGTTGAGCCATTGTGTTTTTGAAAATAGCTCAATATAAAGGATAATTCGATTTACCCGAGTTCAATATATAGTTGGGTTGGACTGTACTAGTGAATGGTACCCTTTCCCAATATTAGAAACACCAACCTTGCTGCTAGAAATGTTGGCAAACCAGAAAATGTGAAAGAGATAAACAAAAAAAATTGTACGCCATTGCCCTTGGTGTTCCTGCACGAATACACCACGATGTGAATTTTAATGCCATTGCTGGAGCCTGTGTAATTTTTTATCGGTTTAAAGGGAGTCTTCTAGTTAAGGATCCAGAGTCATAAACTTGTAACGTTTATGAAGCCAGTGTGGCCAAAATACGAAATAAAACATTGAAATGCATGGCTTTATAGCGATGTAATGTTGTTGGTTGCAGTGTGAACTTCGGAGATGAGCTCTCACCTTCACTTTCTATATAATAACAAAAATATGATTGAGAAATACCGTATCTGTTGAAACATTTATGTCTCACTTCAGCGTCTTTAATATTTCTCAAATGTGTTTTGTGTTGAGCTGATCTAGCGGTAAATACTTTCAGCTGTGTAAAAAGAAAACATTTTGTAAAATAGTCTATGCTTTACTTAAAGGTACTGCATATAAATCAGACTAAGATGAAGGGAGGCACACAAAAAGTGATTTTTTTTTTTCAACCCTTGGTGCAACACCTTCATCATTGGATATCTGAGCTGTTATCCTCTGTTCTAAATGAGAAAAAGCCCCAACTTCGAACACCATTTTAATTTTGCGTTTTTTAAACCACCCTATTACTATTGCTTCTTTTTCATGTACAGCGCCGGTCGTTTCGGTGGTCGATTGAGCAGATGGCCGGCTTGTGGCCCGTAAACATAGAAGAGGAGCAAGAGCCTAGTCTTCCACAGCCTGCTAGGTAACCTGGTTACTCATCTTTTCTTTTTGTGCTGTTGTCATTTAAAGTGTCCCCCAAAATGGGTTTTGTTAAAAACTTGCATACTGTATACACTTGCGTAATGTCCGCATGTTTCTTTTTCGGAGATTTAGGGCAAGAATTGCAGGTGTGGCCATTACACGAATGAAAAGACAACTTCTCTTTCTTTTTTTCTTTTTTTTTTTCGTGCATATTTTCAGCGCTACTTGCCTTTATTGAACTGCAGTACTCACTTGTACTGGGAGAAGGGAAAAAGAACCTTTGTCACTTTCACTCGGTTGCAAGAATGTTATTCTTCATCTTCCTCATCCTCTTTACTCGTCACATTTTTAAACTTGCCTCTGCCCCAGATGAGATTTTCCTCCGCTCCATCGAATTTTTTGGGATTCCCTTGACCTTAAGCTTTCTCCACCATCTTGAGGGAAACGCAATCCACGTTGTGGGGTCCTGAGCGATATAACGCTGCCGCCCTCGGAACACACGGACACCAGTTCACGCGGTCCGTGCAACAAAACGTGGACGTTATTAAAACACTTCTTTACATATATGGCTGAGCTCGCGGGCCCGAATTAGTAACACGCTAAAACTTATACGCTGACAATGAATACTGGAAAACAACACGCACATTCAAGACAAGACATAAAGTAAGACACATAATACAATACAAATGCGGCGCCGCAGATGCACGACTCACCACGAGGGTCCGAGGGCAGCGAGCCGCGTTTCCGTCCCCGGAACCCACCGCGAGGAGAACTCCATCCGCGCGCGCAGCCACACCCCAAAAGAGAGAATCACTCCTGTTTCTATGCGCCGGCCTAAATTCGCGGCAGCGATGCCGGCGCCACCGCGCTAAAACTCGGGTTACAGCAAAGCGCATCACTGACCTTGGACGAAACGCCTCGGCTTACGCCAAGCACGTGCGTTCCAAACACAGCGGCCGCGCCCAAGCTACGGCAGTCGCCTTTACATGGATGATATAGCACCCCCCACAACGTTAAAAATTCAGTGGCACACATCCACAAGGGATGCCCTCTTCCGCCTGAAAAAATAAAGTTTCAAAACTCGTGCACCGAGCACCGTGCAATACTGCTAACCTTCTAAAACAACTAAGTGTGTGGCTAATACACGGGTAATTTGTAAATGTATATTTTTGGGGAGGATTCTCAAGTGAAATTCTGGGTGCTGCTACTATTACATCCGTGCAGCCATTACACAAGTACATACAGTAAGCTACTGTGTTACAACTAGAGTAAATCGTTTGCGCCATAGCCTAAACGAAGCACCTTCCCCTACTCCCAAGCACTACTCCCAAGTCCTGATCCTTCTCAACTTTGCCGAGTTAATTAGGCCTAAACGCCGCCTTCTGGTATCCAGTGCTGACACTGTGTGTTTGTACGGTTGATATTTTTGCTACCAAGTTGTACGCAAACCATTCATATTTGTTTCTCCAGCACAAATGCTAAGTTATGCAGAGCACCTAAAGAAGTATTGACACGAAAATTTTCCATGGTGTTCTTGCAAAAAAAAGGCCAAGCCCTCAAGAGCCTAGAAAATGTACTGGTAAGACATGAGTGCACCGTGAAAATGAACTAGAATGTGTTCTAAAAGCTATAGTTTCGGTTTCTACTGTACCTGACGTCACGACCTCTATGATCTTCTCGTCATGTGCTCGCGCATGATATGGTACCGTTTCCATGACCACTTCACTCCATGGCTCCATTGGTGATGCACAAGTGGCCATTTTGAATGTTTCAGTAACTAACGTCATCACAACTAGCCATATCGGTGCATGAAGTCACCAGAATTGATAACTATAGCCTGACGTTACAATATTGTCGATGTCAGTAGGTGTGCCACGCGAGAATCAATTTTAATTTCAAAATATAGAGTGCCTGGTCAGCGTTTATTGAGCTTCACACTTGCCCAGCGCCATCTGTATTTGGGAGATTGACCTGGCAGAGTAAACTAAGCTTCGAAAATTGGTGTCAGTATCCCTCTAAATCAATCTGTCAATGACCTAAAGCAGCTATGCTATTGACTCAGTGGGTTTGTAAAAAATTGTCAAAATATTTCGGACTCTCTGTGTAGGGAATGGAAAGAGAAAGAATTTTCTTTGTGTTAGTAGGTTAGCATTCTGCAGTATAAAACAGCTCTAAAAAGAAGCATCTTTTCTGCTCTTATAGTAACAGCCAGAAAAGATCAGCAGGTAGGTGGTTCTATTGGAGCTGATATAGTATTACCTTATTTTGATTTCGTCTGTCTTGATGATGTATGGTGGGACTTGCTTCACCTTTAACAATAGACTATGTTTTGTTTTAAAGGCCTCAACTTACGCAATGTTCTATTGAGCAATAAGGTAGAATGTTGGGCAAACAGGTAGCAGGTCACCTTAACGTGTCAAACAGCACACAGAAATGTGACGCAAGATGATGAAAATGCGTCAACACCACAGCCGCTTTTTTATCTTTAAGTTTATGTTTAAAAAAATAATTAAAAAATGAAAACGTCCTATTTCCTCAGCCTGAGGTAATGCTTAGTCAATATGTCCCTTGAATTTCATTGCTTGGCTCCAGATTTCGGGTTTTTATTTCCGTTCTTCCATTCTGACTGAGCATCCTCTCCTGTGCTCAGCCTGCTGCTTCTGAATGCAGCGTACTCTCACATGCAGCGCACATTATAAGCCTGACAGATACAATCTCTGGCCAGGGCACGTGAGCACACCAGACACACATTGCTGCCACCATGGGAGATGCGCATTCGGTGCTGAAAATGCCACATGTTTCTGTGCCTGTTGGCTCGGTTTGGTCGACTTTTTTCGCACAAAGTAGATCATCTGTCCCTAGATAATTCAGCAAGAACGAGTGAGAAAATGTCTTGCACGACATAACTGGCTATGCATGCGAACTAGAATGTTGTTGTTAGTGGAGTGCAATATTCTTTCCATGTTGAAGCACCCTGTCTACGAATGTGGACACTACAGAAAACTGAAAAATCAAATTTGTGTTTCCACCTCTTAATGACTCTTTTATACCAGTTTGGATGGCTGAAAGTGATGCTAAGGTAATTTTTCAAGGGAAGCTTGTATTGCCTCGCAAACGTCGTTGGCATTGTAGGTGTGACCGCAAAAAAAAAATTAAAAAAGAGAAAACTGGGGCCCACAATTGCAAAGAAATGCCACCCTCAAAAGTGTGCCGGCCACACGTGTATTTGTATGCACCGTTTTTCAATAATTGATGCCCTCTTCATCATGTTCTTGTCAGTGATCAGCCATTTCCGGTATGGCAGTCTGACCTTTTATTGAGGTCACTTGTCATTTTGCGTTGCCACATTTTGTGGTGGATATGAATGCACTGCCGTCGTTGTTGTCTGTAGCAACTGAAGTTTTGCGCTGCTAAGCCCATGGATGAAGGAATGAAATTGTTAGGAGGGAGCATTGTGCAATGCGATCAGGCACGCACATGCCAAGCTTCGCATGCACACATTTTGCCGATAGGGCAAGGGTTGCAGAATTTTTTTTCATTGACAAATTTAATCAACACCTGGAGGGCATATACACACACCTGCTGATAGTTCTGAGAGGTATTTTTTATGAAAGGGGGAGGAGATGTTGATATGTGCACTCGTGCAGGAGCGAAGCCCTTTATGAGGAACAGTCCAGCAAGCCATAGAGCTGTTCTTCTCACGCCACGAGATCGTTCCGTCACCGTGGGAGGCACCGTCGAAGACGAAGAGTGTGTTTGCGACATCCAAAGGTACGTGACGTTCCAATCGCAAAAGTAGGGACAGCTGGGCGAGCTGGCGTGAGATCGCGATTGATGAACAGCTTAAACCTGGTTAGGCCAATTAGTTACGTTAACCATGAAACTACTGAAGCTCGTCCGTTTGTTCAGCTTCAAGACGATTTTAATAGCAAACTATGTATTGATGGCTCTAACATGTGAATGGTGAGATCTCTTTCTATTCTCGCGTCTACTGATGTTAATTTGCATGCGATGTACAAATATTTGTATTTTTCCTTGTGCAACTTACTCTCTTGTAGTTTTTTTGCTTTTTTTTTCTTTTTCAAGCGAAGATTGTATGGCATTGTAGGTGCGACCACAAAAGAAAAGCCAATTGCCCACGAGTGTACAGAAATGGGGGGGGGTACAAATTAGGCCCTCGAAGGTGCGTTTTGCAATAATTGGTGCTCCCTCGATTGTGAGCATCTTGGTGATGAGCCACTTCTAACACAGAAATGTGATCGTTTATCAAGGTTATCAAGGTCAACTTTCATTTCACGTAGCCACATTTCACTGTTGCCAGCATAAGAACGCATTACCATTGTTGCCTGCAGCAACTGAAGCGTTGCGTTGCTAAACGAGTGGATAAAGCTCCAATGACCAGCATGCAGGAGGGAAACAGTTAGGAGGGAGCATTGCGCATTGCAATCGAAAGAAAAGTAGCACGTCAGGCACGCACACACCAAGCTTTACTTGCCCCAATTCTTCCAATAGGGCAAGGGCACCTCAATTTTTGTTTCGTTATGCCACGTACAGATGGGTCCACTGTTAAAGGCAACACTAGCATGCCGGGCATGTCCGGATTTCACTGTCTTGCAAAAACATAGCAGCTCAGATTTACATAAGAGTACTGGTCGTTGACAGTTCTGACTCTTTTTGACGGAATAGTGCCATCCGCGAACAATGTTTCTACATCCACTTGCAGTTAGGCGGTCAGCAATATGAGAGGTGCTCATTCGAGTGTTCCCTTTAACAGTGGACCGTACTGTACATTCCATGTCCTTCACATCGCGTGTCACGAAAAGTGTATATTTCATGATTCGTTCAGTAAACGACATTTAAGAGTAGGTGCACCATCATGCTTCTTTTTTCTATGTCTGTATACTCTGTGCTTTTTATTAACAATGATACAGCTAATGTTAGGCTTTTAATGACAAAGCTACTATGGAGTGTAATTGCATTACGACTAGGCTTGTGCGAATAGTAAAGTTTAGGTCCGAAGCGAATTCGAAGCGAATAGTGATTTGGTCGAAGAGAATTCGAATAGTTTATATCACATATTATAAAGAAAAATGAGCATATTTGTCATGCCCCAATTAACCAGCACAATATTTTTAAAGTTGAAACAAGGCATATGCATATGTCATTCTTTTTGGTTCAAAGGGAAGTGGAAGCAACTTTGAGTAGTAGCAAGATCTGACTTTCGGTATAATACAAGTGATATTCTGTAAAATACGTTACGTTTTAAAATTTACTATACTTAGAACATCTACTTTTAAACTTAAAAAATAATGAATCGATGTGTGGGTATTACAGTATAACCTCATTAATTCGAACTCAGTTGTTTCAAAATCCTGCATAATTGGAATGATTTCTGCAGCCCCGTATTTTGCAATGTATATTTGAGTGGATAATTTGAAGCGGCAGTGAGTACCAGCCCGGTTAATTCGAAAACTTTGGGTGCCATGTGCCATTTCCCGATCCCAATTTAGCCGCAAATCCGCAGAAACGATGGCCCTTAGGAGCCATAAGACAATGGAGTGTAAGCGATACTAATGAATGACAAGTGAAGCATCCCAGCTCGCTGCTGCCAGTGGACAAGAAAAAAACAAACACAAGGCGGTCTCATGGTCAGCTGAAATGTGCGCCTGCGGAAAGAAGACGTGCTTCACTGCAAACAGCAATGACACGCGGGCAGCAGACGCATGCTTCTCTCAACGTCAGCACGTCATGATTTTACCATTCTTTTGGGAAAATAGAGAAATTAATAAAGGGCGATCTGGCGGAATCGCGATGTATGCGAACCTCCGATTGGCGGTTGCTCCAGCAATTTGCGCCTTGGACTGCTGGCGGAAGTAGTTGCCTGCAACGCTACTTCGAAAACTCGGAGCGAAAACTTCAATGATCATCTTTTCCATCCAGAACACATTGCGAATTCCGTCAGACTGGTCATTATTAAATTCTTTATTTTACCAGAATGAATGGGCGAATGGGCGCATCATGACGCGCTGACGCTGCGAGAAGCAGGGGCCGCGTGTCACGACTGTGTTGCAGTGAAGCACGTCTTCTTTTCCGCAGGCGCGCATTTCAGTTGACCACGAGACCCTTTTTCTTTTCCTTTTTTTTTCTTGCGCTGGCAGCAGCGAGGCCCGCCGTTTCCCCGGTTTAGCGGCAAAATTGGGGCCAGGTATTGCTGGAAAACATAACCCTTCTTCAAACTAGCAGGCACAGCAAACGACCATCTCTGATTACTTACAGTAATTCAAAGTTCCTTGCATCCCGCTTTTTGTATGTTTGGTTAATTCGAAAACCCGCTTACTGAGATTTTTCAGTCTCAGTGACTTAGAATGAACGAGGTTTTACTGTATATTCATTTAACCTTCAAGTGAGGCTTCGCGGCAGTGCGGATTTCTCCTGGAAAGGTGTATTCACGGTATAGCACACCTCCACTGTAGTGAAACCACCTTTACAGGGGGTTACATGCGGTTTATGTGTGTCTATTCGTACATTTCGAATACTTCGAAATTTCCTTGAATTTAAATTCGTTTCGAAGCAAATTCGAATGCTGCAATATTCGTTCGAATATTCGAAGTGCTCGAATATTCGCACAAGCCTAATTACGACGGACTCCAGTAGAACTGTAAATTTGGCACATTGACCCAGGCTTCATGCTACTGGAATGCAAGCGTACCATAATCGCAAGGATGCAAGTGGGAGTGGATGTGCACAAGTTTGGGTTGTCCTTTCTGTTTCTGTTGTATTGTGTGTTAGTACAGCTGCTTTTCAGTAATGTGAATGCCTCCAGTAGCATTTAGACTCTCGATTCAAACAAGTGTACGTAGCATTGGTGGCAACTTTGCCAAAAAGCTCCATCTAACAGCTTGTCTTGGCCAAAAAGATACTGGCAGGCGACATGGTATGAAGAATAAGAAAACGTTATGGTGAAAAAAAAAACACTCTTTTCTTGTGCTTCATCTTTCTTCTGGTGGTGCTTAGGCATCTAAATTTTTCCCTCAAAGTTATGTACCAACTAGCCCAATAACAAGCTCTTCTAAGTTATGGCGATGATGAATTGTGATGTATGAAGCTTAATCACTGTGTAAAACAGCTCATTGGGATTAGCCCACGGAACAGCATTTCAATGGAATGATGTGGGGCAATGAAATTGTGTATGCAGGCCTCGCAAAGTGGAAAAACCTAATGTTCCAATAAGATGTTCGGAAGATGAGGTGTAAAACACAGCTGGGATAAAATGACGAGCGCACAATTGTTGTGATAAAAGCATGCATGAAGTGGTTCCAGCGACATCTCTAGTAGCACCAAATGTTCACACAACGTTGACACAACATTGAGAATGTTGCCTCAACGTTGTGGCAACATTGTGTGCTACTAGGGTTAGATGTACACTAGCTGTAGGGTAGTGTAAACACTGTAATGACAACTGTAATGTACAGGTATCGCACAATGACATAAAAGCACTACGGCTACTGAACACACGCACTTGAACATTTAAGCTTCACATCTATGTGGTATGAGTCTACGCCACTGTTTCTACCTCCATAGAGCCTATGAAAACTTGAACCAATTTCTTGAGTAATTCAACTGCATCATTATCCTCCAGAGCTTAGTCCCTTCATTCTCATTGTCTTTTTCTAATTTCTCCTACACTGAGGCACCTGCCATTAAACCACGGTGTAACATTGCTCATCTTAACGTGACTACACTCGCAAGGCTCTGTTGGCCGAATAAAGTGGCAACATCACGCACCAGTTAATCCGCTTATGGCAGCTGCTATCTGTGGGTGTAATGATGGATTTCAAAACATAAACAACCTTGGCTCTTATATAGGTTTGCAGGAAAGTCAAGATAATTGAGCCACGAGGCAAAAGATCAGTTGTGGGGAGAGAAGGACTCCTGTGTTCTGCATTAAGGTTAGATACGTGCCCACCTGTCATCGCATTCTTATTTCCTGTGAATTCTTATTTTCATGGCAGTGGGAGATGAAACTTGTTCTCTCTCGAAATTTCATTGTGGCACTGATAGTTGCTACCAGCACAGGTCCGGTGCGCATGTGGTACTTGGTATGCCATTTGGTATGACAGTCTTCAAACCAATGGTACACGTGCGCGTGTATTGACCAGTTTATCCACTGGCCGGAGGCAAAGCCACTTGCTAACTTTACTGGAGCATCTGTGGGCTAAGACATCCTAAATAGTATTGCCGCACGCGCTCCTTTTTCTATTTTTATGTAACCGGCCTGTTCCACGTGTAACCACTACCTTTCCCAAACTGTGCCCGAACGTCTGGGAACATTCCCAATTATTTTAGGATCTTCGGACAGGATTGTGCGCCCAACGTGAACAATAGTTTATTCTGGAACTAACCCGGCCACCAATGACGCTGGAATCTTTGATGCCACATGTATAAATGCCGACGCGCTTTACTGCTGATCGAATTACCTACGACCGATGTTGCCTGTGCTCACCGTTTTCGCTGCACTTGCTTCGTTCACTGGGCACAAGTTCGCACAATAAAGTGTTTCAACTTTACCAGCTGCATTTTTCTTTCTTCACCATCACAACCACGTGACAATATCTGGATAGCTTGTTACGATGTGCCTCACACCGTAACAGACTGTTTGAGACAATTCAAGTCAACCCTCTTTCAAGCTTTCTCCGGTCTGCTGGAAGTGATGGAAGCTTTCTCCTGTCTCCTGGAAGAGGTGGGCCAATACGAAACACAGCACACCACCCAAGTTCAAATCGTGTGCAAGAACGCTTTTCACCATTGACTCAAAACGTAGCTTCGTGCGCCAGACTTTACATCGTGTGCCAGACATGGACAGAGCGCCCTGCTCCGGTTCTCCTGGGTCTCTGCACACTGTCGGGAAACAAGACACTTGGTTCTGCTCAGTAGAGCTAATGTTCGGCACGACACTTCGCATGCCAGGCGAGTTCTTTGCCCCGGGACTAACATCCGCTGCCGTGTAGTCCTACGCACAACTCCTGCAAACTCCCATGGCTACTTCTGGATACCACTGCCACTTTGTCATGACCACATAGCGCATCTTTAGCTCATACTGCCCTCATACTACTTTTTCTCGCGTATAACCCGCCTCTGCGTATAATCCGCACCCACTCCAGGAGCTCTGGAAAAATCTGAAAAAAAGGTCTCTGCGCATTGGCAAGAGGGGCCACCTTT